>NW_006778494.1:179943-210635 GCF_000442215.2 Lipotes vexillifer | reverse complement strand
GAAGATCCCACATGCCGCGGAGCGGCTGGGCCCGTGAGCCATGGCCGCTGAGCCTGCGCGTCCGGAGCCTGTGCTCCGCAACGGGAGAGGCCCGTGTACCGCAAAAAAAAAAAAAAAATTAATTAACAGATTTATTTTTGGCCGCACCACACGGCTTGCAGGATCTTAGTTCCCCGACCAGGGATCGAACCCAGGCCCTCAGCAGTGAAAGCGTGGAGTCCTAACCACTGGACCGCCAGGAAATTCTGACTTTTAATAGTCGTATAATAGCTGCCAATTATTTTAAGCTGTCTTGCAGCCTTTCAAGAAGCAGATAGGGACACAAATAATTGGTGATTATCAGTGTTAGCACTCCCGGAGCACAGGCTCCGGACGCACAGGCTCCGGACGCACAGGCTCCGGACGCACAGGCTCAGCGGCCATGGCTCACGGGCCCAGCCGTTCCGCGGCATGTGGGGTCCTCCCAGACCGGGGCACGAACCCACATCCCCTGAATCGGCAGGCGGACTCTCAACCACTGCGCCACCAGGGAAGCCCTATGGGAACTTCTTACATAACCTCTTTGGGTCCAAGGTTCAATGCTGTTTACTTAAGAGGATTAAACAAGATAATGTACATAGCTGCGCACTGTAACATGCAAATTTTAATTATTCCCATAAGTTCATCATCAAAAAGTAATGATAATTACCATTTATGGAAAACCCACATCATGCCAGGCCCTGCACTAGATACTTTACCTGCAAAGACTAAGAATTCTTTTCAGAAACCAGATGATGAAACTGATTCAGAGAGATCAGGTAATGCCCCCACCCCCAAAAAAACCAAACAAAACTGTCTCACTGGGCTAGAAGGATTACAATATCAAAAGGCCAGCACTTTTGGAGTTTACAACCAAATTGAGGGAACAAAGGGCGCATCTGCTCCCAGCTAGCATCAAAGTTGAGAACGGGGCTCGCCCCAAAGTCAGTATTCAAATGCTTTATAGCAATGACTGTCACGGAAGTAAAGGAAGTAAAAGGATGGGGAGTGAGGGGCATGGGAAAGTAGTAATGAAAAGGTGTATTTAATATTAACTATTTTATACTTGTAAAATGAAGACGGAAACCCATTGTCTTTTTTAATACAGATCACATATCATAAAGTTTCATAAATTCTTCTCAGCTGATGGGACCATGCAGAAGACAGAGACTTAAAATTGGGAGCATCTGCCTAGGAGTGAGATTTTTATGTTTCTCAAAAGGGAGCATGGGTTTTAAAAGATTACTCTCTCCTCCTTCATTTGATCCCAGAGCTGTAAGCAGCTACCGGGATCCTGCTTGGCCCCGCCCCTTCTGCATTTTTCAGGTGGGAGGAAGGAGGGGTGGGGTGGTTCTATCTCACTCGAGGTCGCCTGGTGAATCAATGGCAAAGCTCCGACTAGACCCAAGGTCTCTTGTTTCCCAGGCTGGTCTCTTCTCCAAGTTAAGCTGCCTGCCTCAAACTCCCAGCAGAGGTTTCAGCACCCCTCTGAGGATCCAGCACAGGACTGGCACCACAAAGGTGTATGAAGAATAAAGAACAAAAGACCCACTGGGAACAGTTAAGCACCAAAGTCTGGTGCCACTGTGAGACAGAAAACAAGTACCCAGTATCTCAGCAGGTATGGGGTCTAAGGCTCTTCCTGGCCCCAGGCCTTCTTCCTTTTAGGTTTCCCTAAGGGCGATCAATTAACCCTCTCCCTCCCCGCTCCCTTCCCTCCCCTCCCCCCTCTACCTCTCTCCCTCTTTCTCCTCAGTCTGCTCCCCAAGGCCAGAAAAAAGTGGCTGCTGGGCCACCAGTGCTGGGGTGGGTTAAGGGAGGGGTTGGTTTACCTTTCCGAACAAAGTAACAGTGCAGGGAATGCACGTGGACATCTTCAGTCACAGACTTGGCTGCAGCCACCAAAGCCTGGCCCACGATCTGACCCCCAAACAGCCGCTGGTTTGAGGGTACCCAGTAATGCCTTCCTCTGTGGGGAGAGGGGAAAAACAGGAAAGACTTGGGTGCTGGGCCATATCCCACAATCTTCAATGAGCCTCTAGTGCAGGATCTCTTAACCTGATTGGGGTTTGGGATCTTTTGAGAATCTGGTGAAAGCCTTTCCCCAGGCAAATATCCTAACACCACTCTACCTACAACTTCAAGGCCTTAAGGATGCCCCAAACTTCTGTGGACTTCAGTTAAGGATAATGAGCCAATCCCCATATTTTATTCTATGAGAACAGGGATCAGAGAGGGAAACTGACTTGAGCAAGGTCACACACACACACACACACAAGCTCAACCATTGCCATCCTGAGCAGTATCCGGGTCTTTTGAGCCCAAGTCCAGTGTTTCTTCCATTGCCCATACCAGGGTAAGGCATAAGCCCCTCAAGCCCTTGAGTAGACCAAGACGAACCCCACAAACTGTGGAGGGGACTGCATTAAGGTCTGCCACTTACACCCCTCAACTTGACAGCCCAGTTCTTAAAAGAACTAGATTAAGAGCTTGAAGGGCCCTCAGACTTCAAGTCTAACCCCTTCAGTGCACAGATGAGGAAACTGAGGTCCCAGAGGTGAAAAGTCTTGCCCATTGCATGAGCCCAGTGGAGGATTAAGAATTTAGGTCTCCAGCTTCCCACTGCCAAGCCCAGCATTTTTCATATAATGCATTGCAAATAGCCCTCCAGGGAGTTATTTGTAATTGGTTTAAGTGGGGCTAAGTTAATACCTAAGATAGCTTCCAATAAGCCAGGAGGAGCCTTGGAAGCCCAAACTATTAAATCCCCAGTTACAGTCAAGAATTTAAGCGGCATCAGGAAGGAAACTGGCTCAGGCCTCAGAATGAATAAAGAGCTACTAGACCCCACCTAGTGGTGGTGGGGATGGGGAATGTGAGAGGAAATTATAGTGAATATGCAGGAGCTGCGGATAAGTTTGTGCCCTTGGACAAATCACTGCCCTTTCTGGACTGGCTCTCCCTGGGACATGATTCCTCAGGGGAGGCTGCTGAGAAGGATACCTTGGGTCACCACTTTTTGCCTAGATTGCCAGGACCTCCCAGGGGTGGGATGCACAGACCCCCGCGCCGAGGAGGAAGCCGGGGCAGCTTTGTCAGGCACAAGTTCCCTCCCAATCGCAGCACAGGTATCTCGCGCAGAGCCCATCCTCGTCCAAGGGGGTACGAGCAGGGGCAATGGGGTGGCAGCAGTCAATATCAGGAGCCTCTGACCCAGTGCGTGGGTGCGGGCCCGATGCGGCCGGCTACCTGAAGAGATCCTCGTCCAGCAGCTCGAGGTTGAGCACGCTGGTGACCAGGACGCTGCGGAGGTCCCTGGGTGGATCGCCGCCGCCCTGTTCGTCCTCTAGGGCCTGCGGGGACGACATGTAGCCCACTTGCTGCCGGCCCGGGACCCTGCGCTCGGGGGCACACGAGGAGACCGGGACAGAACGCGCAGCCTCCAGCAGAAGCTAAGTAACCGGAAGTCCCCCGCAAGCCCTGAGAAAGTGGGATACAGGTTATGATTGGTCGGTGCTCCTGTCAGTCTTCGGGTGAGTCTGCCCACCTGCTCTCTAGCGATTGGAGAAAATGAGTGCCAGTCCGGGGAACCCGTGCGTGATTGGGTATGACAGTGAGGGGGCGGGGCCCCGGGACTGGATAATAAGGGCTGAGTGTCATTTCCCCTGTGTCAGAGAGCAAAGACGCCCGCCAACTGACGGTAACCCTCTCAGGCCGAGGGCTTCTCCTGAGCTCCGTTAACAGGCCACCCAATAGGGGCCCACCCTTAAGGCATCCTGGGCCCACGCCAGCCGGTAGACCCTCAGAGGTGACCTCTGACCCCTGGTGTTTATCTTGGTGCAGCCCCTGGTGTGGGCAGAGGGGGCGGCCATGGAGCTAGGCAGCTGCTTCAAGACCTACGAGGACTTCAAGGAGTGCTTCAGCGCCTACAAAAAGGAGAATAGGTGCTCCTTCATTCTCAGGGACTGCGTCTCCGTCCGCTTCCACAACCTCAACCATGGCACCTCCATCCGCGAGGACATCCTGTAAGGGGGGGGAGGGGCGGGGGCGGGGCAGGAGGGTGGGGAGGAGGCCGGATAGTCCCCAGGAGGGCGGCCTGGAGGAGGAGGGAGTGCAGCTGGGCCCCTGTCTCTTTGAGGATTCCACAGGCATTTATTGAGCACCTGCTGTGTGCCTGGTGAAAAGCGCAAAAGCTTCATATGCATCGCTTTTTGACCACCCGCTTCACCTTCGCTCACTCACGCCTTCATTCATAGCTTTTATGGAATTCATAATAGCTGCAGTTTTCCCATTTTTTGAGCACCTGCCGTATCCCAGACACAAAGTATGGCCTTCACAAATAGATAAAAACGCCTTGGCGAGAATTTTCTTCATCAGTCTTCTCTTTACAAAGCAGTAACACTGGTTATTTATTGGGTAGTTTGTTCATTCATTCATTCATTTGTTCGTTCTGTAAATGGTTCTTGAGCTCCTGAGATTTACAACCTTTTTTCAAACACTTCCCATGTCCCAGGCAGCATTCTCTATTCTGTATGCTTTACCCCACAGGACTATATTGAAAATTATAGGCAAATGTTATTTTTTCCATTTGGCAGATGAGAAAAGAAGCTTGGAGGCTAAGCAAAGGGTTGAAAACTCAATTGCCTTAAGGACTCAGGTGAAACATCCCAGTGTAAGAAAATTTAACTTTAACTATACAAAAAGGAATGATGAAATAAGCAACACCAGGTGTTTGTGCTAGGGAGAACAGAAGTGTGAACTGGGCAAAATGGAGAGCAGGCCAATTAACTCCAGCTGATGGCTGCCATGTGAAAATGAAGATCCAGTGTTCCCAGATTTGGGACAAGTGGAGTCAGCAATCCAGGCTTTATGCGAATGTGTCCACTTAAAAAAAAAATCAATTCAAACGTAATCGCACACTCTATAGGCCAGCTCAGTGAGTCAAAGTATATCTGAGTTTGAGACCTCTGGGTTGAGGCGTTTGGCCAAGCTCACTCTCTAAGCAGGCAGGCTGTGTTTTATTCCCCTACTCTGAAGTCCAGTGCTGTGCTGGGTACAGCTAACATAAAGATGAATAAGTAACTAAACCTGCCCTTAAAGAGCGTGAGGTGGCATAGAGTTGGACTTAGGTAAACCAACTAGTATGTGATAAATGCTTTAAAAGAGATGTGCAGAAGAAGTGACAGATGCCTGGGAAGAAAGGGAAAGGCTTCGCACTGGGAGTAATGGTTTCTGCTGGGTTGTGAATGAAGGCACAGGGCTAGTGTAGAAGTTCAGTGGTTAATATCAAGTATCACAGAGGGGTTTGACCAGAAGGAGCTGTGGAGCGAGGGCACGGATCCGTCAAAGAAGGTGGCATGTTGGAGAAACAGTGTGGGGTGCCATGCTTGACAGGAGGCTGTGTCAGTTGCAGTTTATGTAAAAGGTCTGTAAGTACCATTGTGAGGTGTTTGGACTTTGATCTCTGCCGGTAGCATCCTTCTAAGCAGCCAAAGAATACCAAAAAATGCCCTGCTTTCAAACTGCTTACAGTCCGGATAAAGTGCAGTAGCCTCCCGTTGCCCTCATGATTAAGTCCAGGACTGTTACTAAGCTGGCTGGCCAGACCATCTGACCCTTCTGACCTCCCCATCTTGCACCACGTGCTCCATCTACACCAGGTCTTACTCCACATTCAGCTCCTGTCCCAAGCCCACAGCTTCCTGGTCCTTGCACTTACCACGTCTGCTGGTTAGAATAACCTTGCCCATCCACTTATCTTAGCTCCCTTTTCCTCAAACATTAGTTGTTTTTATACTATCCTCTCTGTACTGTATATCCTGAACTACAATTTACTTAACATTTTTCTTGAAATTCTAATATTCAAAGAAACTTTAGAACCAATCTAAGCAATAATATAAGAAGTAACAGTGTAGTGGCAAAAAGATAGTATATATTTCTAAATAACTATTAAATATTCTTGTATAATCTGAGGTCATTTTGGGCTACTTGTGGAAAACTCTGTCTTAGCTAATTGTTACTTTTCCTTCAGTTATTAGCATAATTTCCAGGAAGCCTTTCTTAACTCCCTGAAGATTAGGTTAGGTGCTCCTACTCTATGTTCTGACAGCGCCTGTTACAGTTATTTGCACATCGTTAAGGAACACAGTTTACAGAGGTTTCCCTGGTTTGCTGAGCTCTTCCAGGGAGGGACTCTGGTTTACTATTTTTTGTATTCTCACTGATTAACACCATGCTGCTTGCATAGAATCTAGTCCAAACACCTCATAATCACGCGTAAACACCCTTCAAGTGGATGGTCTCCAGGGTCTAGCACAGGACTTGTCCCATAGCAGGCCTTAAGTAACTGTTGAATGAATGAGTCATCAAGTGTTAAATGTGTAGTTCAGCGATCCTGGTGCTGCAGGGACTCAGAAAAATCACAGTGGGCTAGGGAAGCAAGTGAGAAAGGGAGGCTTGAGCTGGGCTCCATAGATGGGGAGGTGTCAGGAGGTGTATTTGCTGCTCTAACAAATTATCACAAACATAGTGGTTTTAACAACACAAATTTAGTATCTTACTGTTCTGTAGGTTAGAAGTCAGGCACAGATCTGACTGGGCTAAAACCAAGGTGTCAGCAGAGCTGCATTTCTTTCTGTAGTCCCTAGAGGAGAATCTGTTTCCGAGTCTTTTCCAGCTTCTAGAAGCTGCCCACACTCCTTGACTCATGGTCCCCTGCCTCCATCTTCAAAGCCAACAGTGGTTGGTGGAGTCCTCACATCACATCACTCTGATCCTGCTTCGTCCCATCTCCCTCTCTCTGCCTCCCTCTTCCATTTTTTAGGACCCTGTGCAGATAATCTAGGGTAATTTACCTTTAAAAAATCAGCTAATTAGCAACCTTGATTCCATCTGCAATCTTAATTCCCCTTTGCCATGTAACCTAACATATTCACAGGTTTTAGAGATTAGGAAGTGGACGTCTTTGGGGGACCATTCTGCCTATCACAGGAAAGTTAACATCCTGGATGGAGAAATGGTGTTTGAGCTAGCGCAGATATTAACATGCTGTACTTGGAAGGCAGTGAGGAGACCTGCTTGGCTGGAAGGAAGATTTATGCTGGAGCAGTGCGAAAGAGAATGGAAGGGACTCAGCTAACAGATTAGAGGTTCGGATTGGTTTTATTTTTGTTTCTGCAGGCTGAACAATTTAAAAAATGAATTTGTTTTTGAGTGGTCAATATAGTCATTTAATTTTTTAAAAATTTCAAATTACATCAAAGGGTCTAAAAGTCAGTGTCCCTTCCACTGTGTTATCTAGAGACAACCGCTATTATCTTCCTGAGATACCCGTGAGCCTGAACAAACATATCTCTTTTTTTAAATTTAATTTTATTTTATACAGCACGTTCTTATTAGTTATCCATTTTATACATATTAGTGTATATATGTCAATCCCAATCTCCCAATTCATCCCACCACCACCACCACCCCCTGCCACTTTTCCCCCTTGGTGTCCATACATTTGTTCTCTACATCTGTGGCTCAATTTCTGCCCTGCACACCGGTTCATCTGTACCATTTTTCTAGGTTCCACATATATGCGTTAATATACGATATTTGTTTTTCTTTTTCTGACTTACTTCACTCTGTATGAGTCTCTAGATCCCTCCACGTCTCTACAAATGACCCAATTTCATTCCTTTTTATGGCTGAGTAATATTCCATTGTATATATGTACCACATCTTATTTATCCATTCGACTGTCGATGGGCATTTAGGTTGCTTCCATGACCTGGCTATTGTAAATAGTGCTGCAGTGAACACTGGGGTGCATCTGTCTTTTTGAATTATGGGTTTCTCAGGGTATATGCCCAGTAGTGGGATTGCTGGGTCATACGGTAATTCTATTTTTAGTTTTTTAAGGAACCTCCATACTGTTCTCCATAGCGGCTGTATCAATTTACATTCCCACCAACAGTGCAAGAGGGTTCCCTTTTCTCCACACCCTCTCCAGCATTTGTTGTTTCTAGATTTTCTGATGATGCCCATTCTAACTGGTGTGAGGTGATACCTCATTGTAGTTTTGACTTGCATTTCTCTAATAATTAGTGATGCTGAGCAGCTTTTCATGCGCTTCTTGGCCATCTGTATGTCTTCTTTGGAGAAATGTGTATTTAGGTCTTCTGCCCCTTTTTTGATTGGGTTGTTTGCTTTTTTAATATTGAGCTGCATGAGCTGAACAAACATATCTTGTGTGTACACATGCTTCCTTTTTTTTTTGCGGTACGCAGGCCTCTCACTGTTTTGGCCTCTCCCGTTGCGGAGCACAGGCTCCAGACACGCAGGCTCAGCGACCATGGTTCACAGGCCCAGCCGCTCCGCAGCATGTGAGATCTTCCCGGACCGGGGCACGAACCTGTGTCCCCTGCATCGGCAGGCGGACTCTCAACCACTGCGCCACCAGGGGAGCCCCATCCTTTTTTTTTTTTTTAACACAGGTGGCTGCATACTATTTATACACATCATTCTGCACCTTTGCTTTTCTCACTTGTCAGCGTATTTTGGAGATTACTCCACATCACTTATTCCATTGTATGAGCCCTTTAATTCATTGATTTTACCAATCATTAACTGAAAACTTTCTCCATGCTAGTGTCTGAGACACAGTGTTGAAAAGATAAATTGAGTCCCTGCACTCATGGAGCTTCCCCTCCAGTCAGGGAGACAAATATTAAACTCTAATCACAGAAATAATGATTTCTTTAAAATAGTAGTAAAAGGGAATTCCTGGCGGTCCAGTGGTTAGAACTTTGTGCTTTCACTGCCAAAGGCCCGGGTTTAATTTCTGGCCAGGGAACTAAGATCCTGAAAGCTGTGCAGTGCAACCAAAAAATAAAAATAAACAAAAGAAAATAGTAGTAAGAGTGCCGAAGGAAAAGTCTAGCGTGCCAGGTGGGGAATGACAGGGACCTGTAATCTGGTGGGTAGAGTTGCGGTGTTGGCTGACACTTAATACCAGGGTAGGCTCTTGATGAGGAGAAAACAGCCATGGTTTACAAAGCACATTCACCTCGTTATCTGACTTGGTCCTCTGAATCTCCTTGTCAGAAGTAGGTTTTATTTCCATTAAATGAGTTAATACATGTAAAATGTGTACCGCAGGGCCTAGTACATAGAAAATAGTCCATAAATAGTATTGCCATTATAATATTATTGTGCAGATGGGGAAACAGCCAGGAAAAGTTGAATGTTAAGAGGACTGAAAGTTCTGCCTTTCTGCTTTATGTTAAGGCTCAGAGTTTCGTTATGTAACTCTTTGAAGGCTGTTACCTCCTAGTTCCACATTCTTGAGCAAAAGGGAGGAGAGAGGCTGGAAACAGTAAAGGCAAGGCCAGGGGCAGGGCCTGAGGTAGTCAAGACTTGGAAGAGGAAAGTAGTAAGAGAACCTGTAACAAAAAAAGCACCCTCCCGCTCAGAATCACCTGCTGGGAGCCAGGGAAGTCCGAATTTTTCATACAGTTACAGCCAAGAAAAATGAGAATGGGCCAAAAGGAGTGGGCAAGTAGAAGCAGGGAGTGGGGTAAGATTTCAAGAAACTATAAGAAAGCGTCAAGGTGTTAGAACTGAAGGTCAGACCGAGACTGTTTATTGCCAGAGCTCTTAAGTCCCCTCCTTAACCACTGGGTTGTAACAGCATTCCAGTATTGATTCATTCAACAAACTTCTAGTAAGAGGTAAACAGGTTTACCCCCAGGCGTTGAGCTGGGGTAAAAAGATGAGTAAAGTGTGGGCTCTACCCTTGAGGATGATAATGTGCTGCAGCTCAGGCCTTTAGCACAGAGGGGTGACTGCTTGGTAGGATGTTGTAAAGGATCTTCTCGGATCATGTGCTGGATACTGGCTCTGTGCAGAGCACACTAACTTGGGCTTTTTGAGTGATGTACGGATGTGTGGAATGAGTGCTTCTCTTGTGGGACTGGACGGCAGGTGGGGGAAAAGTCTTCAGGGGGTAATTTAGCAGAGCACAGTGTTTCCCACAACTACTGGTGGTGAGGTGAGATGATTTTAATATTAAGTATTTATGTTAATATCTAAACATAAATATCCTTATTAAATAAAGTGAGCTGATTTAAAGAAAACCATTTGAGGGGACTTCCCTGGAGGTCCAGTGGTTAAGACTCCGCACTTCCCTGGTCGGAGATCTAAGATCCCACATGCCGCGCAGTGCGGCCTTTAAAAAAATAAACCATTTGAAAATACTAATGCAGAGGTTACAGGAGTGGCTATGGGAGATGTAAAGGGGGTTCGTGATTCCTTGAAGTTCAGGAGAAGCTGGCATATCAGTTTAAAAAGTGAGAACTCTGAAGTCAGAAAGACAGGCTTCCCTGGTGGCACAGTGATTAAGAATCCGCCTGCCAATGCAGGGAACACGAGTTCGAGCCCTGGTCCAGGAAGATCCCACGTGCCGCAGAGCAACTAAGCCCTTGTGCTACAACTACTGAGCCTGTGCTCTAGAGCCCGCGAGCCACAACTACTGAAGCCCGTGTGCCTAGAGCCCGTGCTCCGCAACAAGAGAAGCCACCGCAATGAGAAGCCTATGCACCACAACGAAGAGTAGCCCCTGCTCACGGCAACTAGAGGAAGCCTGTGCACAGCAACAAAGACCCAACACAGCCAAAAATTTAAAAAAAAAAAATATATATATATATATATATATATATATATATATATATATATATATATAAGAACCAAAAAAAGAAAGACAGGCTTTAACCCTGACCTTGGGCAAGACTTTTAATCTCCGTGACATAGTTTCATCCTCTGTAAAATGAGAAGGATGTGGTGAAGATTAAATAAAATACATGTAGTTGCTGAAGCATAGTGCTCAGTAAATATTTGCCAAAGTCATAACTGTAGTACATGATGGAAAGTATAGGTTTTTTTTTTCCTTAAATAAATAAATATTTAGTTAGTTAGTTAGTTAGGCTGCCCCGCATCTTAGTTGGGGCATGCAGGATCTTTGTTGCAGCATGCGGGCTTCTTATTTGCGGCATGCGGGACCTAGTTCCCTGACCAGGGATGGAACCCGGGCCCCCTGCATGGGCCGTGCAGTCTTACCCACTGGATCACCGGGGAAGCCCCGGTGTTTTTTTAAAATTTAATTAATTAATTAATTAGGCTGCGTTGGGTCTTCGTTGCTGCCTGCGGGCTTTCTCTAGTTGCGGTGAGCGGGAGCTACTCCTCGTTGCGGTGCCTGGGCTTCTCATTGCGGTGGCTTCTCTTGTTGCGGAGCACGGGCTCTAGGCGCATGGGCTTCAGTAGTTGTGGCACACGGGCTTAGTTGGCCCGCGGCATGTGGGATCTTCCCGGACCAGCGATTGAACCCGTGTCCCCTGCATTAGCAGGCGGATTCTTAACCACTGCACCAGGGAAGAAGTTCAAGCCCCGGTATTTTTTTTTTTTTTTTCCTTCGGTATGCGGGCCTCTCACTGCTGTGGCCTCTCCCGTTTCGGAGCACAGGCTCCAGACGCGCAGGCTCAGCGGCCATGGCTCACGGGCCCAGCCGCACGTGGGATCCTCCCAGACCGGGGCACGAACCTGCGTCCCCTGCATCGGCAGGCGGACTCTCAACCACTGCACCACCAGGGAAGCCCCAAGCCCTGGTATTTTTAAGAGTCAGAAAAATGTGTTGTGGGAGGTACTACTAAATGACCCAAAGTCCCAATCGACTGGGAGATTCTGTGATTTTAAACCCAGTTTCCCTTCCCATATTTTTACATATGGCTGTTGTGTTTTTCTTTTTTGTTATGTCTTTGGGGGATTGATAGTCTTCAAACCGTGAAGTATTCCAATGTCTCTCTCCATTGCTGTTCAGTTTAATAGCTACCTTTTTTGAATACTTTTTTGGAACATGTTCCAGACACTCTGCTGAGAGCTTTACAGACATTGTTTTGTTTAATCCTCATCACACTCTTTGAACTAAGCCCTTGTTATCTGAGTTTTCATTTTTCCATGTATCACTAATCACAAGGTTCTGTAGGAAAGCACAAATCTTGCTAACAAACTAGCCACTTTAAAAATTAGTCACTACTTAGTCATTCCTTCCTGCTTATCCTCCCGGTTCCATCAACATCTATGGTAGTGAGTTTTTGGCAAATGAATAGATGTGGTAAACATAAGGATTATAAAATGCAAATAAAACTGATTGCAAACTGAAACTGCACATCTTCCAAGAGCTGTAGGACTTGGTGAAGTCCCTGAAAGTAATGATAGAGAAATCCTTGCATCACCTGCAGCCTTATGCCAGTTGACAAATGGAAAGGGAAGTCAGCAGGACAATGATATGTACAGATGTGAGAAGCAAAGGATTTGCATAGCAAAAATTAAATTAGGCCCTTGGGAAACGTGATAAAGCCCAGGAATATTTTGGTAAAATTGACCCTTACATATTGCTAAAGTAAGACAGGAAATAAAGTATCAGAGTGTTTGGGGGAGATATACCAATAAAAAAAAAAGTTGATGCTTTAAGTGGTTCTTTGATTATTCTAAGAATTGGCAGATAGCTGCCATTATAACTTAAATTTCATTAAATATAATATTTTCATAATTTTCATCTCATTTTTTTAAAGATTGCACATATCTTTTTTTCCCACTAATTTCCTGTGAAAAATTTCCTGTGGTTTCTGGCGAGGTTTTTTTTGGCTATAATTAACCGAAAACCCTGACTCAAAATGCATTATTTCTTAGCCCAGAGAAGGTGATTGTTTCAGTGGCCCAGGCTTTTCCCTTCTTTCCACTCTGCCATCCTCAGGTCTCAGCTTTGCCCTCAGGATGGCTCGCCACATGGCACAAATGTAGGAGTCACATCCAGAAGAAAAAGCCTGCCTTGGTTTCCTGCAGATTTCCTATCATGTTTCTTTGTGCAGAATTGGGCCAGTATCCATGGCCATTCCTAATGAGATTAACTTAATTCGCTTAGAGTAGCCCCGAAGCACTTAGCTATATGGGAGAGGAATGGCAACCCGAATATAATTGGCCTTCAGTTAGGAAGGAAGGAAGGAGGGGGCTAAGGGATGTTGGGTTGGCCACCAACCAATCCTGCTACAGCCTTTTTTTTTTTAATTGAAGAATAGGTGATGTACAATATTATATAAGTTACAGGTGTACAATGTAGTGATTTACAATTTTCAAAGGTTTTACTCCTTTTATACTTATTATAAAATATTGGCTATATTCCCCATGTTGTACAATATATCCTTGTAGCTTATTTATACATAATAGTTTGTACCACTTAATCCCCTACCCCCTATATTTTCCCTCCCCACTTCCCTCTACCCACTGTTAACCACTAGTCTGTTCCCTTTGTCTGTGAGTCTACTTCTTTTTCGTTATATTCACTAGTTTGTTGTATTTTTTAGATTCCACATATAAGTGATATCATACAGTAGTTATCTTTCTCTGTCTGCCACAGCCTTTTAAATGAATTCACTTTTAGTGGTACTGATTATTCTTGGATCAGGTACTGATTATTCATAGATCAGTACTCTTGTTATTTCTATATTTATAGATAAGAACTGGAGGCTGAGAGGAAGTGAAGTGACTTGTCCAAGTTCACATAGCTAAGTGGTAAAGCTGGAATTTAAACTCAGATCTTCTGGCTCCAGAGTCTTGTTCGTAACTCAGGTTATGTTGTCTAAAATGGCTTGACTCCACCTGTAAAAATTCTGTTCATTGCTCAAGGTGCAATTTACATGCAACAAGGACACAAATCTTATGTGAAATTAATCAAAAGCTTTAGATCTGTTCCAATCCCTATAGTCAGGGTAAATCACTCTTTATTCAATTATAGATATATTGCTTGTACCTCTATTTAACGATTCACTTAGTTTTGGCTTTACTGGCCATCTGTGTAATAATCTCTCTGCTCCCTAGACTTTGAGAGTAGAGACTATCTAATTTGTCTCTGCAGCCTTCTGAGCAGCTAGTATAGTGTTTGGTATATAGTAGGACTTAGTAGATGTTTGAAATTAAACAAAGGACTTGTCCAAAGTTATAGTTAGTAATAGTGCTGGGATAGAAGCCAAGTCACCTGACAGAACTCTCCCAGTGGTCTTCCTAATGTGCTACTCATGTTAAACGGAGAATTTTCTGTGTCATGCAATCACTCATTTAATGTTCATTCAGGGTGTGTGTTCAGAGCACCTAGTCTGTGCCAGGTGCAGTGCCAGGCACTGGGAGTACACTGGGGGCACAGTCCAGGTAGAGGAAATAAACATGTACAGAGAACATTGAAAGGAAGCAAGACTGGCTGACTCCCTTCTTCCAGATCCTGCCTGAGCACACTTGGATGTCAGCACTAAGGGAGATTCAGAAAAGTGTAAAACCCCATCCCTGTCTTGAAGAGAGTCTGTGCTTTCACCTGGAAGATAGAAATAAATACAGATTAAAATTACTACAGTGCTCAAAGAATTCTTACAAAAGATTTGTGTATTTCACTGTGTGTAAATTATACTCAATACGAGAGATTAAGGGAAGCAGTGGAATTCCCTGGCGGTCTGGTGGTTAGGACTTGGCACTTTAGTGCTGAGGGCCCGGGTTCAATTCCTGGTCAGGGAACTAAGATCCTGCAAACCGCATGGTGCAGCCAAAAATTTTTTATATTAAAATTAAAAAAGATTAAGGGAAGCAGGAAAACATAACAGAGGCTTTAACCTAGTACCCTTTAAGTTTGACGTGCATGGTGCACGTCACGCACCAAACAAGGACAGTATGTTTAGAGATCTTTAAGGAAGTTATTGAACCTGAACAATCAAAGCATTGAGGGTCAAGTTGAGGAGGGTAAAAATGAGAATTCAGAGAGGGAGAAGTATTTTGAAAGAAGACAGGCAACATAATGGTTAACTACATAGACTGTAGCCAAGCAGGCTTGGTTCAAATCCCAGGTCGTCCAGTTTTAGCTGGAGGATTAAATCCCAGATTCTCATCCTTGAGAAGCTCTTTAAGCCTGTTGCCTCATCTGTAAAATATGGATGATGGAACCCTTTTCTTAATGTAAAAGGATGCATGTAAGGGGCTTACATGTAGGCTGGCATATAATAATTCTTAATATATATAATAGTGGGAAGAAAGAATTTAAAAGACTTACCACACTGGATATAGACATGGAGAAGGGGGAATTAAAAAGAATGCCAATGTCTCCACCCTGGGAGGTGCAATCATTAATAGAACCAGGAAAGGTGGAAAGAGCTTTATGGTTGGCACTCACCAGTATCTTTTTTTTGGAAAAAAAGAGATAGGTTAACAAGCATATACTATGAACACGTAAAGTCAATATAAAGTGATGAGCTAAGATCTGTGCTAAGATGTTGAGCCAGCAGAAGGGTAGGGCCCAATCTGAGGGCTTGGGGGAGGCATCCTAGGAAAGATGGTAGTTGCACGTAGTCCTGAAGGATGAGTTAGCTCTGAGATGAAGACAGATGGGTAGGGCATTCCAGACAGAAAGACAACCCGAGCAAAGGCATAAAGGTGAGACACAGTGTAGTGAACATGGGAAGTGGTAGACAGTTTGTCTTTCTAGGGTACAATAAACAAGACAGTTGGGACAGCGGAAAACAGGCGGAGGAGTTAGGCAGAGGCTACACCGCGGTCACCCCTCGCTGGCCTTGCCGTGCTACTGGGCTGCTCCCTGAGCTGGGGACGGTGTTGCCGCCCTGGCACTGCGCACACCACAAGTGCAGGCATTTTCAGCCTCAGGCCCCTCCGCCCTGTTATTTCAGGCGTGACATCCTATTTTTCTAAGCTTGCCCCACAGGATGAGCAAACAGGACCAGCTGGGCCAGAGTGTTTGGAAGGGGGTTGGTGAGATGCCCAGGCTGTGTCATGTCATGCCAGGGGCTGAGATTTCCCCCCCCCTTCCCCAATCTTTGGGTTAGGACACTGTCTGAGGAGGCAGGGGTGTGACCCGTCCCGCCCACCTGTGGTCCATCACATCTTTGACAAGCATGTGCTGAAGGAGCAGCAGTGGTGTCAGGTGCTTGGAATACACTGAGGACTGACTTGCTCTTGCCACTTGAAAACAACCCCATCCAATTGGAAAGACACTGCATAAATGCCCAAGAAAAGGTCACAAGGCTTAGGAGCTGTAGTAACAGTAGATGACTTTTATTTAGAATAAATGAAAGGCTGAACCAGGCTCTGGGCTAAATCTGATGTCTGTGGCTTATTTAATTCTCATAACAACCCTAATTAGTTTCATTTTATGATGGGGAGTTGTGCAGTTACTCTGCACACAGAGAGGTAGAGTAACTTGCCCAAGGTCAAACGGCTTCTGAGTGGTAGAGCCTGGATTCAAATCCAGAGCGTCCAGTGGTTATCCACTGTTCAACCACTACCGCTACCCAGAAAATCTGCTAAGCCTTTTCCTTTAAATAAATGCTATGAATCTGAAGTAAGGACCAATTACTGTGGCTTGAGGGCCTCCATAAAGGTTTCCTGGAGAAGGTGGGGCCTGATTTGGGCCTTGAAGCATGGGTTGAATGAGGATAGGAAGGGGAAAAGAGCAGATATTCAATTTAATTACTGTTCTCCTTTGAATCAGCACTTTCAGCCTAGAATGGCAAAGTTAGCAGGATCCTAAAGATCATCTAGCCCAGGGGTTCTCACTCTCTTAGGATGTGGACATTTTTCTTTAAGTCAGTGGTGAACCCAGATCCCAGATATACCCTAAGCCCCGAGGCCTCTTTTATTTTTGCTGCCTAGGGGAGAAGGCAGAGGAGGCAATGGCTCCCTAAAGGCAGGAATGAAGGGGCCCCTTTAAACAGTGAGTAACCAGCTCTGCTGCTGCCTCTTATCTGTTTTCCCTTGTATCTTTGCCTCAGATCGAATTGTTGACAACTACAGATGGGAAAATGAGAGTAAATAAAAGGAGTTGGGGCTTAGAACTTCTGTAGATGAACATGAAGGGTGTTTTAGTTGGATGGGGTCTTGAAGAAAAACCTGAATACTTTGGGACTGGAGAGAAAACGTAAACCTTTCCTACTTCCTGTATTGCACTGTGGTCTCCCGGAAATGTATCAGCCGCTATAAGTCCCTGCAGGGCGTTGACTTGTAAGGGAAAGGGGGTGGTCAGCACCTTTTTCATTTTCACCTCTGCCTTCCCTAGATATGTGCAGGTGAAATTTGTCTGTATTCGGACCCAGTCAAACAGGAAGAGAACAGCAGCGGCAGCTATGTGCCCAGCATACTTGCTCCTGCGGTACAATGAGAAACTGGATAGACTATTTATCAGTGAACTCAACACACAGCATATACACGTTGACTCCAAAACCGCGGGTCCTAGAGGAGACGCCACTGGCAAATCTCAGAAGAAACTCCAGCCTGCACAGCCCACGATCAACAAAGACCTTGGCACAGCTGAGAAGTCCCTGTCTGAGCCATCATTTTGCTTAGATAAGGTCCAAACACCCTCAAAGCCAGAGCAGGAGGGCATCACTCCTTCTGACCTGGCCAAGATAGCCAAAGTGATGAAGAACTTTCTTAAGGTGGATGTGGGTTCCATGGCCTCCTTCAGTGTGGGCAGCAGCCAAGACCTGGACAGGCTCAGCTTCCAGAGCAGCAAGATGAGCGACCTCTTCATCCGCTTCCCTGAGAGTCTCTTGCTGCACCGGGTGGAGAATGCCCAGGGCCACATCCTCTATGCTTTCTTGGTGGAGAGCAAGGAACGAGAGGGGCGAGTGGTACACTTTGCGGTGCTCAAGGCCGAGACAGCCACCTCCGTGGCCAAGATGCTGAGTGTCTTTACAGAGTTCAACTCAGATTGGCCCAAGGTCAAGGTGGTCTTCGTGGACCCGTCCTTCGCGCACCGAGCCATCCTGCAGGAGATCTTCCCTGCTGCCCGCATCCTCCTCTCCATCTACCACACGACCCGACTCTTGGAGAAGAAGTTGCGCCGTCGCGCAGCGGAGCCGTCCTCTAAAAGGCTCATGAAAGAAGCCCTGCGGGAGGCCGTGTTTGTCACTTCTGAGGCCAGCCTGCAAAATCTCTGCCAGATGTCCCAAGCCCTGCTCAGTGAGCAGCTCTTCAGCTTCCTTCAGGCCCACTGGTTCTCCTGTGAACTGCTGTGGTACATGCACGTCAGGAAGGGCCTGCACGCCTGTAACACCTACATGGACAGCCTGGACGTCGTCACCAGCAAGGTGTCGAGCCTCTTCCGGGAACAGCAGTCCCTGCTGGACTGCATCCTCCGCTTTGTGGATTACATAGACTTCTTTAACACCAAAGGCTTGAAGAACTTTCCCACTGCTACCCCCAGGTTAAAGAGAGCCCGGTCAGCAAGCAAGGCACCAAAGTCCAAGAAGGCTTCTGGAATCTGCGGAGGGAGCTTCGTCAGGCTGCCCATGCAAGAGGCACAGCCAGAGCCGCAGCAGGTGCAGGCGCCTCAGCAGCAGCTCCAGGGGCAGCCCTCCCAGGGCGGCATGCTAGACTCCTTACTCCAGAGTGGCTCCGATCTGGCCTACAAGCTGTGCCACAATGAGTGGGCGGTGGTGCAGAACTCCACGCACCTGGTGGACATGGCTGGCTGTTCCGTGGACGTGCAGCTGCTAGAGGACTCCCACCAGGCGAGCAAGGACGGCTGCAGCTGCAGCTGCTCCTTTCAACAGCGGTACCACCTGCCATGCCGGCACATTTTGGCCCTGCTGCACACCAGCCAGAGGCCCGTGGGCGAAGCCATGGTGTGCCGCCGGTGGCAGAAGAGGTACCAGCACCTTCTCGGGCCCAGCGGGGAGCTCCGGGACCCTGTCCTGATACCGAACGCAGGCCAGCCAGGGGAGAAAGGACGGAACGACATGATTCAGGACCTAAGCAGGGAGCTCGCGAACCTGCTGATGCAGAGTGAGGGACCAGAGCTGGAGGAGCGCTATTCCACCTTGCGCAAGATTGTGGACATCTGGGCGGCCTCCTGCCAGCCTCCTGAGCCCAGTCAGCAGCCAGGGGACTTCAAGGATGTGGGCCGCCTCCCTTTCCTCTGGGGAAAGCAGGAGGAAGGGGAGGGACTCGCTCCTCCTGGAGCCACAATTCACCATTGAAGCACCTGCACCGGCGCAGTGGGCCACAGACACCTTTCCCTGGAAGTCTGAGAGCTCAAAGCAGGCAGGACATGCTAGGTGTCAGCGTTTTAACCAATGTCTTCCTAGGTAGGGTGAGGAACATTGTTCCAACAGGAAGAAGAACCCCACTGTGTGACAGTCCTTTGAATCTACCCCTTTTCTGCCCTGCCTTTGACTTTCCTCGGGAGCCTCATTCGTTGTTCAAGGCCAAAGTTATCTCCATGCTGAAGGGTCGTCCCTCATTCTCCCTCAACCCCTGAATTTAGATCTTATCCACTATATAGAGATGAAACCCTGCCCCAGGTTAGGGTGAGATAAAACGGACCTGATAGAAGAGCCTGGTTTCAGGGACGAAAGGAAGGAGGGTGATCCTTGGCTTTTGCTGCTCTTTACAAAGAATTTGTTATTTGTACCTATTTTTATTCATATTAAAGTTTTTGTTTTATTTTTGTTTTTTAAATAAAATCAAAGAAGCAGGAGAAATGCGTTCTGCCTGAACAGGGAAGGAATCGGATGGGGGTTGTGGAACCACATGGAGCCTGACGCCTCAGATTCAATGAGTAGCAATCGGCCCCTTACTTCACTCTCTTCCTGCAACCAAGCCTTCAACATTGATTTCAGGCTGCCTCATATTCTAGCAGGAAGAAGCCAAATAGATTGGGAGGGAAGAAACCTGGGTCTGAGACTTGACTGCCCTCAACTTGCTGGGAGACTGTGGGCAAGTCCCTAATTTCTTTGACCCCAGTTTCCTCATCTGTAAAAATTAGTGTGTTGGCTTGTTCTAATTCCAATTTACCCTCTAGATTCAAGGCAGTTTTAAGCACCAACACAGACTTTTGTTGTTGGTAGTTTGCAGTCTTAATCACCTAAAGCCTGGTAGCCACCCAGCTTTCCAAGAGCCATCTTCGGGGGAACCGAGGTCAAAAGATGACCTTAACAGTCACAGCGCTGTGCTGGAGCTCGCCTGCAAAATACTGGAGGGGGTTGGGCTGGGAAACACCGGAGTTCAGCTCTCTCAAGATCTGGGTCTCTTTAATTCCAAGAGTTGGGCCCCTTGACCCCTGTTGGAGAGGCGGAATTTGAGACCTGGCCCTCAGTTTCCCCATAAGGCAGAAGACACTGTACCATTCATTACATAGGCACCCCTTCCTACCCTCCTGGGGTTTTGTAATTTGACCAGAGAAGAAAAAATCCGTGCAACACTGCTATTTATTTTTTCTTTTTTTGGCTTCGGAGGGAGTTTCCATAGTAACGCACCCTTCCTGTGTTCTTCCCACACGTGAGGCTCCAAAGTTTCAGCCTCAGTGCTCAGACTTCGCCAGGATGCTAGCGTCTTCAAGCTTTCATTGGTTGTCGCCAGCCGGGCCCCTCGTATCTCTGGTAACGGCACCCGCCCACGAGTCGTCGGGCTACGGTTGGTCGGAGCGCCAAAGACCGGAAGCAAATTCCTCAGGCAATTGGCCAGAGTCACGGCGAAGCTGGCGCCGCGGTTGGTGAGCCCAGAGGTCAGTCAGAGTCAGAGTCAGGGTCAAATAGGGAGAAATGGCGACGGAGCCAAGCTGTGGGTGAGTAATTTCTGAAGGGGTGGAGGTGTGAGGCAGCTGGTGACCGCAGTCACCATGACACAGCTCCCAAAGGGGTGGGAGGTTGACTTCTCTTCTGGCTCCGGCCAGACTCCGAATGGGAATGTCAGACATCCACATCCTCCCACCCGGGTTAGAGGTGAGAGGTCAGAGGCCACATCCTCTCTCTGTCTCTGGTTTGTGAACCTCAGGTACCGTGGAAAGCAGCCAGAATCCCGAGCCAAAGACTCAACTTCCAGCTACTTATAAAGTAATGGTGGGTACGTCACTTAACCTCTTTGAGCCTCAGTTTCTCATCTGTAAAATGGAGACAGTAACCCGGTTTGGGGGCTAAATAGAGGAAACATGTGAACATAGTATAGCAGTTAATAGAGGGATTTACGTAGAGGGAGAAGAGACTATGAACATTTGTTAATCCTGTTTTATGGCTGAAGGGATTGAAGCTCAGAGAGGTCACTGACTTGCCCAAGATCACCCAGCAAGTTTGGGGCAATTGCAGTTCTCTTGTATATACCAGGACCAATGAAAGAATGGAG
Source organism: Lipotes vexillifer (assembly GCF_000442215.2). Taxonomy (NCBI): domain Eukaryota; kingdom Metazoa; phylum Chordata; class Mammalia; order Artiodactyla; family Lipotidae; genus Lipotes; species Lipotes vexillifer. The sequence goes on along the minus strand of NW_006778494.1, from coordinate 189,410 downwards.
GCCAAGAAGTAATTTGTAAATATAAAGTGCAATACAGATATTTAAAATGCTCTTTAAGGGGGAAAAAAAAAAAAAGGCAGCTCTGGCCTTCACACTCATTTAAATCTCATGGAACCAAATCTTTCCATGCTGGCTTCTTATCAAGTAGCTCTCAGCTCCAAGTCATCCTCCCACTACCCCCCAGAGAGGACTTCACTGGTTACTTTGGCTAAAGTATCCTTCCCTCCTCCAGCTTACTATTACCCTGTTTTGTGGTCTTTGTAAACTTCATTATCTGATATATTCTTGTTTGTTTACATGTTTATTGTGTATCCCCCAGAACAGTGCTGATACATAGTATCAGCAATAAAATTTGTCTGGATGCATAATTGAAGAGTCAAGCCCCTACTGTCTCCTTAAACCTCTGTTCCTCTCCATAGGCCCATCTTTGGAGCAAGATCTGGGAACTACAGTCCGGCCTCAAGCCTCAACTTAGTTGGAGCTTGAGAGAGAGTGAGAGCCTTCCATACAGCAGCCTCGCAGAGCAGATATTTTGACCTTGGCATCTAGACATCTCCCATCTCCCCCATGGCCCTGACAATGCTGAATGAGCTCCTGATTGAGGACCCAAGCCCACCTCTGCTGCTCTATCAGCTTAGCAAGACTGCCCAGCTAGATGCCCTCAACTATCAAAGCTGCTTTATGCAGGGGGTCTTTGCCCATTTTCCTGAAATCTTATTTATCCACCGGACCTATAACCCAAGGGGCAAGGTGTTATATACCTTCCTGGTGGATGGACCTCAGGTGCAGCTGGAGGGTCATCTTGCCCGGGCAGTCTACTTTGCCATTCCTGCCAAGGAGGATGCTGAAGGCTTGGCCCATATGCTCCAGGTATTCAAGAAGTTTAACCCCGCATGGGAGAGAGTCTGTACCATCCTGGTGGATCCCCACTTCCTCCTGCTGCCCACCCTCGCTATGGAGTTCCCCACAGCTGAGGTCCTGCTCTCAGCCTTCCACATCTGTAAGTTCTTCCAGGGCAAGTTCTATCAACTGTCCCTCGAACAGCCCGTGGAGAGGGTCCTCCTGACCTCCCTGCAGAGCACGATGTGCTCGGCCACAGCTGGAAACCTGAGGAAATTGTATACACTCCTGAGCACCTGCATCCCGCCGGCCCAGCTGCCGGAGCTCCACTCACACTGGCTGCTCAACGACCGCATCTGGTTGGCCCACCGCTGGAGAAGCCGAGCCGAGAGCAGCCACTACTTCCAGGGCCTGGAGGTCACCGCCCACGTCCTCAGCCAGTTCTTCGGCACCACCCCATCTGTGGAAAAAGGCATGACTGCCCTGTTCCGATACCTGCGGCAGAACTCAGGAGACAAGGCGAGTTTCAGCCTGGGCCTGAGTCCCCCGAACAATCATCCCCCTTCGGATGGCAGCCCCGAAAGCCCCGAAGTGGAACAGTTGGTAGAAGCCCGCATCCAATACTCCCTTAATGCCATCTGCACAGGGCCGGCCGCCCAGCTCTGCCTGGGCGAGCTTGCCGTGGTCCAGAAATCCATGCACCTCATCGGCTCTGGTTCCGAAAAGGTGAACATACAGATCCTGGAGGACACCCATAGGGTGCAGCCCCAGACCCCGGCCAGCTGCAGCTGCTACTTTAACCAGGCCTTCCGTCTGCCCTGCCGCCACATCCTCACCATGCTCAGTGCCCGCCGCCAGGTGCTCCAGCCAGACATGCTGCCAGCTGAGTGGACGGCAGGCTCTGCTGCCAGCCTCGGTGACATTGTGGGCAGCAAGTGGAGTGAGACCCTGGATAAGCACTTGGCCGTGGCGCTCCTCACGGAGGAGGTGGGTCAGCTCCTGCAGCACTGCAGTCAGGAGGAGTTTGAACGGCGGTACAGCACCCTGCGTGAGCTGGCCGACAGCTGGATCGGCCCTTATGAGCAGGTCCAACTCTGATTACGCTCGACGCCCGGAGGAGCTCATCCGCAAAGTATCTGCTCACATCCCCCCTACACACACCCACACACACATTCACACAGTCGTACTTCCGCGGGCCCTCCTTCCAGGGACGAAGGACAAAGCTTTCCTCTTCCACTGCAGCCTGCTGCCTACTATGTGTCTAGTTCCCTAAGACAGGAGGCGGCAAACCTTTCCCATAAAGGGCCCGCTAGTAAATATTCTAGACTTGCTGGCCACTCAGAGCCTCTGTTGTATATTCCTGGCTTTTTTTTTTTTTTTTTTTTCCCCTTTTTAACAACCTTTTCAAAAGGTAAAAACCGTTCTTAGCTCAAGGGCTTTATAAAAACAGGTAACCCCTGCTCTAAGATAAGGGATAAGACACTGAGTGGAGATCAAGGGTTGGGACTTGGTAACAGCTTCCCCAGTCATGAGATGACACCTCACCCACAGAGGAAAAGGCCCCCAGAGGCAGCGGCTCAGCCAGGCTCCCAGCCTCACTGCCCCTCACCCTGCCCCATCCTGAGGTCATTAAAGTTGAATGTTGTCTGTTTTAGCATTTGTCTAGGTTTTTGTCTTGTAGAAAGCAGTTTAGGAAGTACCATGGAAAGAATAGACTTTGGAGTCTGACATTCTGTGCAAATCCTGGTATCTTCCGTCTGTCTGAATTTTGAGGGCTGGTGCTGCCTTTTACTAGCTATGTGACTTAAGTCACGTCACCTCTCTAAGCCTCAATTGGTTCATCTGTAAAAATGGAGATCCCCAGAGCACTGGTAAGATTAAAGGTTAAGTGGGCATGTAATGGGCCTGATGCCCAGTGGGTGCTCAAGTAAGAGTTAATTTTCCTTCCTTGCCTGTGGTCCTATCACCTGTCCTCAGCAGGGTGAGAAACAAAAGGCGAGAGGAAGTCACCTCGCCTAGGGCTTTGTACAAGAACTTTTGATCGAGTACCAAAACAGTACAAAAAGAAGCCTCTACTCTCCAAGCAGGGCCTCCTACCCTGGTAATTTTCATTGTAACCAATCTGACAAGACCTATGGCATGGCTTAACGGTTTCTGGAAACTTCCTGGGGTCTGGGCCCTGATGGGCTGGTGTTTGTCAGAATGGTTCAAACCACCACCCTATCCGCATCCCTGCCATAGACACCCACCAACCCTGCCTGCCCAAAAACCATACGGAGAAGCCACCCTATGTGTCTGGTGCTATTTCATCCCGCTACAAGCAGGAGCCAGGAGGCCGGCCCCTCCAGGATCTCACTAGGGCCACCATGCCCCCTCCACAGCCCTCACTGGCTCCAGATGGGCCATCATGAAAGCTTGAGCTGCCCGGATCAGGTCCTCTTCCCGTAGGCCTGGGACAGGCACGGTGGGGATGCCAGCGATCATCATGGCCAAGGTAAGGATGCAGATGTCGGGCTGGGAGCCGGCCTCTTTCACTCCTGTCTCAGAGGGCAGCCCACACAGCAGCAGGGGCCCAGGCCTGCTGGGGCCGCCCAGGTAGGGAGCTCTGCTTCTGGAGCAGCCATCCTCCCAGCCCAGGCTCTCCGGCTGCCTCGCGTGGGGGAATTTGTGGCAGTACCGGCTGTACTCCTTCCGCCGCAGTGGCTCCCAGCTAGCCCCCCCAGGGCAGCCCCTGGCTTCTGGCACTTCAGGCACTGGTGTCGCCTGCTCAGCTTTCTGGCTCAGTGGGCCTTGTCCACCAGAGGCCACCACCACTGGCTCTACAGGACTATAGAGGCCAAGGGATGAGCCCAGAGAAGCAGCCCCACCTGCAGAGACAGGAATGGGATGGAATGTTATTCTTGGTCTCTTTGCGGAGGAGGCCCTGAGGGGCAGGGCGTAGGAGCAGAGCACTGGGATCAGGGGCAATTAAGACCAGCCCAAGAGGGCTGTCCAGTGGTTGGGAATTAGGTTTTACTCATAGCCACAGCCCCAGTCAGTCTCTAATGCAGACAGGTGATGGAGAAGTGTCTGCTGAACGAGTGAATGAGCAAGTGGGTGGCTGTTGGCAAGGACTTCTGGAATAGCTTTCTTCCAAGAGAATTGACTCCAGGTCCAGCCCAAAAATGCCCAGCAGAACCTCCACCTCCCCAGAGCCAGGAAGCAGGTTCTCAGGGGAGGTTGTAGTACACCCTCCAGTTCCAGGAGCCCCCTCTCACCTTGGCCGGAAGGCGGAAGACCTGGATGAGTTTGTGGAGACATGAAATAGGACATGGCTGCTCTGAAGCCCCTGTTTGTGAGGGGACAGTCGTCTGCCTTCTGTCCTACCCTCTCCGCCCTTCTAGAATGTCACCTCATAGTCCCTCCCTTTTACACCTGGAACCCGGCTCACTGGCATTGACCTGTTCATTCTAGAACGTGTACATGACAATGGATGGGGTTAAAAGAGCACTGGACCGGGAACTGGGCATTCTAGGTTCTTGCCTTTACCTTGGGCAAGTCACCTGGACAGTTTTGTTCCTTGACATCCTCAGCTGTAAGATGAGGGTAATGACTGCCCACTACCTCACCAGAAGTTATGAGGGTCAAATAAGATCATGTGTATGGAAGCAAATGATCAGCGATACAATAAAAGGAGTCTGATGCTTTGTGCCTTGTAGGGTGAGAGAAGGAATACTCTGCATTCATTCATTTGCTGTGTGACCTTGGACAAATACATTCCCATCTCTGGGCTTCAGGTTCCCATCTGTGAAATGAAGTACTTGGTCTAGGGCACTGGTTCTCATCCCGAGCTGCACATTAGATGCTCTTGGAAGCTTTTAGAAATCCTGATGCCCAGACTTATCCCAGGGTCAATTAAATCATAATCCCCGTTAGTATTTTTTCAAAGTTCCTCAAGTGGTTATAACATGTGCCAAACTTGAGACCTCTGTTCTAGGGAAATGCTTCTCAATCCTGGCTGTACCTTAGAATCTCTAGGGGAGCTTTTACAAAAACAATGTCTAGCCCTCATCCTTTGACAAATCAAATGAGAATCTCCAGAGATGGCGTCTGGGGCGCCAGCAATCTAAGTATCCCAGATAATGAGTAGCCAGGCTAGGAACCACTGGTCTAGGTGATATCAAAATGCTCTCTCATTCTCTCATCTACCCTGCTGACCCCCAGTGATTCTAAAAGAAGTGGCCCTCACAGGCTTCAGGGGCAAGGAGGCCCTCCAAGGATCAGCATCAGCAACGACTGTGTTTATTTCCATCCTGGCTGGTATCAGTATGGCCAGCTTCAGGGCAGCCACACCTCTGGGGCCAGGATGCATTCACGTGGCCGTGCTCCAGGGTGGCCGCAGGCCTTCACTCATACTTGCAGAAATCCTTAAGTCCTTTGGGCAGCTGGAGCCCATCAATGGCCAACCGGTGCACCACACTCCTCTGGATCACTAGGCGGCACAGAGTCTGCAGGGACGGCACTGTGGAAAGAAGGCTGTCAAAGGCAAAAGGAATGGGAGGGTTGGGCCGAGGCTGAGACCTAGATCTAGGTCTTGGTCCCCTCTTTGTCGTTAACTTGGGCAAGTCCCTTCACTCTCCAGGCCCAGCCTGGCATGGGGCTATTCACAGGATTGAGATAAGCACCTCTTTCGCAACACTTTCCCAGTTCTGCAGCCCTATTTCCATTATAGCACCCATCCTGCTCCCCTCCCCCTCGCTTAGCAGCTTCTGGGGTCAGGGGTGGCATCTGATTTACCTGTGCAACCCCCAGCCTCCTGCACAGGCCCGACACAGAGAGGGTTCTCATTCACTGTATTCATAAAATGTCATCAGATGGATAAATAAAAGGCTTTAACAGGGCTATCATGAACCAGACCTCAGGATTAAGAAGCTCTCACATGGGGTTTAAAAGTGATGCCTTTAAACTGGTATGCCCAAATCGATGAGCATTTGTCTAATAAAAGAGCACATAATTCTCAAAGAGGACCAAAATCTAAAATCGGTGTAGAATTCATGCCCTAGGTTAATGCAGAAAATATTGGCAAAGCCAGAAAGGGAGTTAGAGGGCATCCTAATCGATCACAGCCAAGATGGGTAAATTGAGGCCCAGAGCCAGGGAAAGTGACTTGTCCAAGGTCACAAGTAGAGGCAGAATCTGAAGTCAGATTCCCCAGCTTCTAAAATAATGCTGGAGAAACCAAGGCCTTGCTACCTGTTTCAAGAGTCCTAGCAGGTTCCTGTCCCAACACTGGGCCAGGAGGGGTCACTGCCCAGGGTGTGGGATACCTACAGCCATACTCGACCTGGACCAGGCGCACGCTCTTGGTGGAAGCGAAGACGTCCACCACCGCGTAGAGGGGCTGGGCGGCTGGCAGCCCCCGGGCGCTGGGGCCCATGTCCTCGCCGTTGATGACGATATGCATGTCAGCCGTGCCGTCGGGGCGCGGGCAGAAGAGAACGCCCAGGCGGCTCCGGCGCGCAGTAGGAGGCAGCATGTTCAGCTCATAGAGCTGGTCCAAGAGGTGGCTGTACAGCCCAGGACGGCTGCGGCCCACCAGGCGGTCGCGGGGAATGCGAAACTGCTCAATGCACAGATGCGGTTCCACCAGGAGGGCTGGGGGGCAGCTGGGGGCCAGCGCCTCCGCCTCCGGGCGGCCCTCCCGGGGCACGCGGTTGTGATGGCGCGTGATGGCGAAGACCCAGGTGTGGCCGAGGCTGACCAGGTCGGGCAGCGAAAACTCGGGCACGGCGGCCAGACTGGAGGGGTCCAGCGCAGTCAGGCCGAGGCGCAGGTGCCCGCACCAGCCCAGCTCTTTCTCCTCGATCTCCACCAGGAACACCTGGCCGGGGGCCAGCGGCTCGCGACTGAAGCACACGCCGTGGGCGAAGCTCTCCACGCGTGTGGCCCGCGTCCCGGAGGGGTCCACGCGGATGTTGGCACCGTGTACCGGGTGGAAGCGGGTGGGAGGGGGCTCGGGGCGCGCGGGTCCCCAGGGCGCACCCAATTCCACGGGGTCGGAGGCAGCAGCCATCTCCCAGCCATAAGGCAGGCCAGCGGGCGCCGGGGGCTATTTTGGGCAGCGGGCTCAGATGGTGACCGCGGGGGCACCATGTAAGGTACTTCTCCCCTGACTCCCTTCCCCGAGGCTCTGCCCAGGGGTCCTAGCGCCGCTTGCTCAGCCATCCCGCTTAGAACGGAGTCCCCGGGAGGCTGGGGGATCCTGGCCATCCACACCTGGGTCATCTGACCGCCGGCGCCCGGGATACGACCTGCGAGGCCCACGGACCTTCACCTGGTTTGACCGCCGCCGCCACCGCCCCCTCCGTCTTCCGGGTGTTCGGGGACGTGGGGGCAGGATGGGTAGGAGGAAGACTGTCACATGACGCTGGAGCACACGTGACTCGGAGTACACATGACTTCCCGTCGCGGGCCACCTCCGGGAGAGCAAGGACGCGAGGGAGCAGAGGTGAGGGCAATCCGGAGGCTGGAAGAGATCCCGGAGGCTGGAAGGGATCCAGGAGCCCCCGGGGCGGGGCGCGGCGCGGCGGAGGAAGCTCAGCGGGTGGGAGCTGGGCCTGGGCCTGGGCTTCCCTCGCTGATGAGCCGCCAGCTCTTCCCCAGGGGCGGCTGAGCAGCGAGCGAGCGAGTAAACAGCCGGCACCCGCTTCCTGCCGCAGATGGTCCGAGCCGCGCTGTCGCCGCCATTCCTCCTGCTGCTGCTGCTGCTCTCCTGGGCACCCCGAAGCGAGGCAGCCCCCGACCAGGACGAGGTCCAGTACCTGCCAGGGCTGGCCAAGCAGCCGTCTTTCCGCCAGTACTCTGGCTACCTCAGAGGCTCCGGCTCCAAGCACCTCCACTACTGGTCTGCAGCCCTGCCTTCCAGGGCGGGGTTGGGAGGGACACTGCGATGCCCACCGGGGGAGTTCTTTTTTTTTAAATATAAATTAATTTTATTTATTTACTTATTTTGGCCGTGTTGGGTCTTCGTTGCTGCGCGCGGGCTTTCTCTAGTTGCGGCGAGCGGGGGCTACTCTTCGTTGCGGTGCGCGGGTTTCTCATTGCGGTGGCTTCTCTCGTTGTGGAGCACAGGCTCAAGGCGCGCGGGCTTCAGTAGTTGTGGCTCGTGGGCTCAGTAGTTGTGGCTCGCGGGCTCTAGGGCGCAGGCTCTGTGGTTGTGGCTCACGGGCTTAGTTGCTCCGCGGCATGTGGGATCTTCCCGGACCAGGGATCGAATCCTTGTCCCCTGCATTGGCAGATGGATTCTCAACCACTGCGCCACCAGGGAAGCCTGGGCGTGGTGGTGGTGGTGGTGGTGGGGTGTTCTTAAGAGCCCTGAAGGAGCCTGGGAGCAGGGAGGGCTGGAAGGAGCCCTCCCCCCACCTGCACCCATCCTAGCCTGACTCCCTCCCAGGTTTGTGGAGTCCCAGAAGGATCCCAAGAGCAGCCCTGTGGTGCTGTGGCTCAATGGAGGGCCGGGCTGTAGCTCCCTAGACGGCCTCCTCACCGAACACGGTCCCTTCCTGGTGAGTGTAAAGCAGCTCAGTAACCCCTGGTAAGGGGCAGGGAGGGGACGGTTCCCAAAGGAAAGAAGCGGGGAAGAAGGAGAAAAGGACTTTGTGATCTTCTGAAGATGTGTCCGTTTCCTGAGCCTCAGTTTCTCCATCTGTACCATTGGCTTGACTATTATTAGTACCTTTCAGAAATTTTGCCCGATTGTACAGTACTCAGCACGGTGGACCCTTCCCTACCCCCAGCTGGCTCTCGGGACTTAGCCATCTCTTTCCTCCGCAGATCCAGCCAGATGGTGCCTCTCTGGAGTACAACCCCTATTCCTGGAACCTGGTATCGCAGCCTCTGTGGGTCCTGTGGGGGTGTCTGGGCACTGGGATGGGGTGGGGATCCCTCCTTAGCCCGTTTCCACTTCCCCTGTAGATTGCCAATGTGTTATACCTCGAGTCCCCAGCTGGGGTGGGCTTTTCCTACTCCGATGACAAGTCTTATGCAACCAATGACACCGAGGTGAGTCCGCTGCCTGCCCACGTGCCCCAGCCTTGCTGGGTGGCATGATGCGGGGAGAGAAAGAGCATGCCCTTGGAGTCCATCCGTGGCTCTGTTGCGTGCTAGGTGGTGTGGTTCGGACAAGTCACATCCTGTTGCACAAACAGGGTGCGTTGGTGTCATTATCTCTGAGATTCTTTCTAGCTCAAACACCAACACTTCCCGATTCCCTCCATCCTGCCATCCCCAGGTGGCCCAGAGCAATTTTGAAGCCCTTAAAGATTTCTTCCGCCTCTTCCCGGAATACAAGGACAACGAGCTTTTCCTGACGGGAGAGAGCTATGCCGGCATCTACATCCCCACCCTGGCAGTGTTGGTCATGCAGGACCCCAGCATGAACCTTCAGGTGCAGGGAGGCTGCAGGAGGGAAGGGAGGCATCTTGGGGTCATGGCCTTGTGGTTAGCAAAGGTCAAACAGGTCAGCGCCTCCATTCCAACCCAGTCTTCCTTCATAACATTCCTGCCACTAGCTGGCCTCTCCCCGGCCTGTGTGCCTTCCACAACAGGGAACCTACTCCTCAAGCTGCCAGCTCCATTCTTTACGTTGA
>NW_006778494.1:171114-179929 GCF_000442215.2 Lipotes vexillifer | reverse complement strand
CCCCCCGCTCCACCCACTCCCACAAGCCAGCCTGGGTTTCAGTTTCCAGCCTGCTGAAGGCCTGGGTCAAGGGAGGCTCCTCTTCCTCACCGTCCAGATGAGCTAACGCCCTGGGTGTCTCACAGGGGCTGGCTGTGGGCAATGGACTCTCCTGCTACGAGCAGAATGACAACTCCCTGGTCTATTTCGCCTACTACCATGGCCTTCTGGGAAACAGGTATGGGAGGGGACCGTTGGGCAATCTCTGGGGCGCAGCAGGTCATGGGACCTCAGGTCTGTCCGCCAGGCACATGATATCCTGGGTCCTACCCTGGTTGATGAGCAGAAGGGCGGTGGGGGGGGGGGGCTGGGTTTGCTAGAAAGGTTTTAGTGCTGAAAGGCCAAAGCATAGACATCAGAGTGTAAAGGGACGAAGGAGGGCTGCAGCATGGCCCAGGGCAGCCAGGTTTGGGAGCTACATACCACGCCCTGTGATAAATGTCATTGTTCCCTGGGATTAGGTCCCTTGGGTCCAGGCCGTGATGGGAGGTTGAGAAGATGGGGTGTTCACCTTCTCTGCCCACCATGGGCCTCAGCAAATCTCACTCATCTCCTACAGGCTCTGGTCTTCCCTCCAGACCCACTGCTGCTTTCAAAACAAGTGTAACTTCTATGACAACAAAGACCTGGAATGCGTGACCAATGTGAGGTTCTGCCCCTGCCCTCCGTCACCCCTGACAGCCCCCATCCTGAGAAGGGGACCACATCCCCTTTGGGGACTCCTCCCCCCCATCCCCCTGTTGCTTCCTGTCCTGCACCCTTCAGCAATTCGACGTCCTCTGGGACACATGAGTATGGATGTGTTCCCACACCACTTCCTGTGACTTCCCTGTGAGGGGAAAGGGCTTCTCACTCATCCATCGTCTGCGATGTGCCAGGACTGTGCTCAACTATGGCAGTGGGGATTGTTCCATCTTCAAGAGTCTCCTTCAAGGGAGATGGTATTAGGCACATTTTCCAGATAAGGAAACTGAGGCCCAGCGTGTCGAAGTCACTTGCCTGAGGTCACAGTGCTAGGAAGTAGAGGCCTTAGGATTTGGACCTGGGACCGGCAGATTCCTTCCACTGAGCCTCAGTTTCCCTGCCTGTGAAGAAAGGGGGGAAAGGGTAGTGACCAAGCGAAGCAGGAGAGCAGTAAATCTTGGGGCGCTGCTGGGGAGGTCATGGGGAGGCCAGGATTCTGTAAAGCATGGTGGCTTTTGGGGTATCATTGCAGCTTCAGGAAGTGTCCCACATCGTGGACAGCTCCGGCCTCAACGTCTACAACCTCTACGCTCCATGTGCTGGGGGGGTGCCCAGCCATCTAAGGTGGGCCCTGCCGTGTGCCCCTTGGGCCAACCCCAGTCCCATCTGGAGCCTCAGGCACTCATCCCCCGACCTCACTTGCAGGTACGAGAAGGACACTGTCGTGGTCCAGGATCTGGGCAACACCTTCACTCGCCTGCCACACAAGCGGATGTGGCATGAGGTGTGCAAGGGCCCACACTCACCTCCCAGCAGGGTGGGGCGGGACAGGGCAGGGAAGCAAAGATCCTGACCCTCTGTGCCCCGCCAGGCACTGCTGCGTTCTGCGGGAAAGGTGCGCCTGGACCCCCCCTGCACCAACACCACAGCCGCCTCCACCTACCTCAACAACCCTCTCGTGCGGAAGGCCCTCCACATCCCCAAGCAGCTGCCCCGCTGGGACATGTGCAAGTGGGTTTCTGTGACCGCTTGTGGCCTGAGGGGTGGCGGGCTGTTGTTCCCAGGGATCCTTTGGCTAGGGTTTCTCAATGGGGACACAGAGGGCGTTTGGGGTGTGACAGTGAATTGTACAATAGGATGTTCAAGGTCTCTGACCCCGAAGTTGATTGATATTCAGCCACCTCATTCTTTTTTTTTTTTTTTTTTTTTTTGAGTTCCCAACCAGGGATTGAACCCGAGCCCTTGGCAGTGAAAACACAGGAGTCCTAACCACTGGACCTCCAGGGAATTCCCCCAGCCACTTCATTCTTTTTTTTTTTTTTAAATCCTTGGCTGTGTCGGGTCTTCGTTGCGGTGCATGGGCTTCTCTCTAGTTGCAGCGCACGGGCTTCTCTCTAGTTGCGGCGCGTGGGCTCTATAGTTTGCGGCATGCAGGCTCTCTCGTTGAAGCGTGCGAGCTCAGTAGTTGTGGCACTGGCTTAGTTGCCCTGAGGCATGTGGGATCTTAGTTCCCCGACCAGGGATCCAACCCACGTCCCCTGCATTGGAAGGCGGATTCTTTACCACTGGACCACCAGGGAAGCCCCAGCCACTTCATTCTTAAGTAGCCACATTACTTGTTAAAATATCAATTACTTCAATGGTATTTAGTAAAAAGACACTCCCATCCCCAGCCCCTCCCTGACTCCGGTACCACCCTAGCTGCCCACATCTCCTATGAGCCCTACAAGTAAGAGGGTGATGCCTGGCACAGCAGGGGCCACTCAGTTCCATTCTGATTGGTCAGCACGAGCCCTTATGCACTAATGCCACTTGCACCCCAGCCACTGTGACAAAGTGTCCCTGTACATCTAAATGGAGGAGGGTTGGGGACCCTCTGAATTCCAGCCCCTCCCCCTCCAGCTACATAAGTCCTAGAGAGGTTACATGCCCAAGGAGGGACTGAATCCCAGCTATCTGCCTCCTAGGCGGGAGCTTGGGAATAGGAGGGGATAGGGGAGGGCGTCTGATCTATTGTCCCTTTTTCTCCCCCAACCTGGACCCGGTCTTCCTGCCCGCGTGCTCCTGCAGCTTCCTGGTGAATATCCAGTACCGCCGTCTCTACCAAACCGTGTCTTCCCAGTACCTGAAGCTGCTGGCCGCACAGGTGAGTGGGGGCAGCACAGCTGGGTCCACCAGCAGCCTCAGGACCCTGGAGCAGTGTGGCGAGGCGAAGCCTCCTTCAGGGCGCTACTCGGGACAGGGGAAGCTGAAACTCCAAGAAGTGAAGTCACTTGCCCTAGGTCCTGTGGTCAGCAGGGTCGGGATTTGAACCTGGCTCTGTCCCCACCTTATGCTGCTCTGCTGGAGGGGGCAGAGAGGTCTGCCTCAGCCAAGGAGCCGTTAGGGTGAGAAGAGCTAGTCAGATCGTGTTACAGAGAGGCAGACTGGCGTGAGGTGGGAGAGGGCCTTGTCCAAGGTCACCTAGGAGATACTGGCAGAGCCGGGGTAGGACCAGGTTCTGTACAGCACAGTGGTTCGAGCATGGGCTCTGGGGTCAGACTGCCTGAGTACAAGTCCCCTTACTAGCCTACTAGCCAGGTGACTCTGGGCAAGTTTCTCATATATCTTGAGACTTGATTTCCCCATCCATAAAATGGGGTTATTGATGGTATCTACTACCTTCATAGGGAAAGCATTTAGCAGAGCACTGGGCAGGTAGGAAGTGGTCAGAAAACACAAGCGTTTCCTGGTTTATGCTATTTAGCTGGGCCTCTTGAATTCCCTGAGGGGTAGGGCTTGAACCGGGGAAGGGCTGGGGTTTGGGCTTATTCCAAACCCCCCCTTTTTCCCCTGCCCTGCTTCAGAAATACCGGATCCTGCTGTACAACGGAGATGTGGACATGGCCTGCAATTTCATGGGAGATGAGTGGTTTGTGGATTCCCTCAACCAGAAGGTGAGGCCAGGGTCCCAGCCCTGGGGTTGGGCCGGTACAGGGGTAGTGCAGCGTGGCTCTGGCAGACAGAGGGGGCAAACCTGGAGGAGTTCCCGGCCCCTGAGGTCTTGCTGGTGGCTGTGAGCAGCGATGACGGGGCAGCTACAAGCTGCTAAGTCTTTCCTGGTGGGGCAGATGGAGGTACAGCGCCGGCCCTGGTTGGTGGACTACGGGGACAGTGGAGAGCAGATCGCTGGCTTCGTGAAAGAGTTCTCCCACATCGCCTTTCTTACCATCAAGGTAGGGCCTGGGCCTGGTGAGGACTAGGGGGGCTGGGAGGATGGGGCAGGACCCACCTGTCCTTTCCTTCTGACCTCCTTTTATGCTGGGTTACCATCTGGCCCGTGGAAGGGCAAGTTTTCGGGGGGAAGATGAGAAAAACAGATGGATTGGGGGAGCAGGAAGGTCACTGGCTAGAGGGGTACAGTAGGATGAAGGGAGCACCCAAGGGCAGGGGTTGTACAGGGAAGGAATCTCACGAAGCTTTGCCCTTCAGGGTGCCGGACACATGGTCCCCACTGACAAGCCCCAGGCTGCCCTCACCATGTTCTCCCGCTTCCTGAATAAGCAGCCATACTGATGACCATGGGAGCAGCCCCCCACTGCCTGATACAGCCCTTCCCAGCCTCTCCTGCCAGAAGGGAGGTCCTCCTTTATGCAAAATGCCCCTGTGGGGCAGATCCCTGCCTCCAGAACTGACCCCACCCGCCTCCGCAGCCCTATGCATCCCAGACCTGGCCCCAGCGCCTCACATATACAGTCTGGGGGGAGTTTGCACTTTATAACTCACTGGGGTGAGGCCTGGCCCCCTCCCTGCTTAAAGAATGCCCTCAATGCAGTGATCGCACCCCAGGAACACAACAGAGCTCAGGACAGCCCACGGGGAGGGTGGACGGACTGTAATTGATGGATTGACTGTGATTATGGAATTAAATTGGGTACAGCTTAAAACCCCATCTTCTCTGTGGCACTGGGGGTTAGGGGACACTAGAGGCTGTGATGGGGTGAGGGAGGGGATGAGAGACGGTGGAGTCCTGAATGCAGCTGCCAGGGTCGGGGTTGAGGACTCAGACAGCTGCCACGGAGGGTGGCGGGGCACTGGGTGCTCGGGGGTCCCTGGTGTTGGCAGGCCGGTTCTTCTCAATCACCTCTCGCAGCCCTTTGGCAAAGTGGAGGTCAGCCCCGATGGTGAGGAAACCCTGTGCGGGGAGGCAGAGAAGGGAGTCTCTTCATTCCATTACCGAGAGCAGGGTTTAGAGACGGAGGCAAGAGTCCCTGGCTTCAATCTAGTGGGAGAGGTGGAGCAGCAGAGCGGGTCTTATAACTCCCTATGAAGGGTGCTGAAACAGAGGCTGCAGGAGCACAGCCTGTGGAGGTCAAGGAGGGCTTCCTGGGAGAGCTGGGGCAGCAGAGCGGTTCTTATAACTCCCTATGAAGGGTGCTGAAACAGAGGCTGCAGGAGCACAGCCTGTGGAGGTCAAGGAGGGCTTCCTGGAGGAGATGAGCTCTTAGCTAAGACCTGAAAGATTAGTAGGCACTGAGGGTAGAATCAGGGAAGAGTGTTCCAAGGTGAGGACACAGCCAGTGCAAAGGGCTGGATGAATCTGATGTAAGATTAAAATAAGAAGAGGCAGTTGATAAGGGAGAAGCTAGGATCAGGTCACAGAGGGCACACGAAAGCTGTAGAGGGAGGGGAAGGCTCTGCCCTCCTTCCCCATCGCACCCCTACTCACCGCGTGGTTTGTCACCACCTCGCGCACAAAGTCAATACCCTCGGGGAGTGGGATCTGCACCCCACGCCAGGTCCGCTCTGTGGGTGGGAACAGCCAGCTCAGTCTGGGCCCACCTGGCTCCCCTGTCCTTTCCCCCTCCCTCCTCACTTCCCCCAACTCTACCATTAAGCATGGGCATCACCCCAATCTGCAGCATGGTCTTCAGAGGGGCCTGCAGTGGGATCAGCTGGGAGGGAGGAGGGAGGAAGTTAGGGCAGCCTGTAGAGGGTGGGCTCGCCTTTGCTGCCCACCTCAATCCCAGCCCTGTACCCCCCCCACCCCCCATTCCCAGCTCACTGCCAGCGACTCTAATGCAGACTGGTTTGAGTAGATTCGGAACCTGTGGGAAAAAAAGAAGGGTCCAGTGGGCATGAGCCCTTGGAAGCTCCACCTTCTCCAGGCCACTCAGGCCTCTACCCACCCAAAGCCCCTGAGTTTCAGTCTTAGATGTTACACCTACAGACCTTTCCAGGGGGTTCTACCAATTTCCAGGTGTGTATCCGTGGGTGAGTCATTTCTCCCTCTTTGAGTCGCCTTTTCTCCAAGTCTGCTACTTTTTTTTTTCCAGTTTTTTTGTTTGTTTGTTTGTTTAATTTCAAGTCTGCTACTTTTTATTTGTGGAGTACCTCCTATAAGCTAGACTTCTGCTGATGGCTTTACATGTGTTGTTCATGTTTATTTAGCAAAACTTTCAGTGCTTACTCCCTGCCAGATACTATGCATGTTAAAAAGTTAAATATTATTAAACTATTTTAAAATGCCACCTCATAACAACCCTAAGAAACAGGCACTATTACAATTTGCACTTTATAGAGGAGGCAAATGAGGCCCAGAGAGATTAAGTAATTTGCATAAGGTCACATAGCTGGCAAACTGCAGAACCTGTCTCCAGAATCTAGACTCTTAACCTCTACCCTGCGTTATCTCATTTAACTCCCCAGAACAATGCTGTCCAATAGAACTTTCTGTAAAATGTTCTGTATCTGCACTGTCCACACAGTAACCATTAGCTACATGTGGTTATAGAAATGAACAACTGAGGAACTATTTAATTGTAATTAAATGTAAATAGCCACATGTGGCTAGTGTCTGCCACATTGGACGGCACGTCCTTGGAAAGTAGGTGCTACTATTTTTTATATTTAATGCATGAAGAAAATGAAGCTCAGAAAGATAAAGTGACTTGTTTTAAGATCACAAAGCTAAGATGTGCAAAATCCATGTTTTCGTGCACTTTGCCGTGTGACTGTAGGTGTGTCATTTAACCTTGCTGGGCCAGCTTGGTCATCTCTCATAATACCTGCTCTGGGTGGTGAGAATGCAGAGAAACTACACTAAAATGCAATACTTTTTATGCGTTAACAAGACCCCAGCTCTCCAGTGGCTTATAGGTATGACTGGATTTTAGCTCCCCAGTATTTTTGGGCGGGTGTGATTATCGTGAAGACACTGAGGCTCAGAGAGGTTACAGGCTCGCCCACCTGCGCAGGTCCAGCTGTGTGCGCAGCACCTTCCCCTGGAGTGCCATCTTGGCGCTGAGACGGGCATCCTGTGTAGGAAGGTAGGGAGGGTGGTGTTACGGCCCCAAAGGGTGTCCGCAGTCCTCCTCCCCGATCCCTCGCAGCCCCGACCCTGGTGTCCGTACCATGGTCATGCTGGACAGCTTGACCTCGGGCTGGTCGGGTGGGACCAGGGCGATGGTGACACTGGCAGTGACAGAGATGGTGGTGCCCGAGGGCTTGATGGTGCAGCGTGGTGGCGCCGTGACCCGCAGCTCCAGTTTCAGCGGAGAGTCGATCACTGCCGGGCTCTGGGGACAGAGCAGGGAGGACAGGTCAAGTTCCAGACGGGTCAAGTCCTCCTCCTTGTTGAGTCCCCGGGCAGGAGGGGGTGGCTGTACCATCTGGGAGCCCAGAGACACAAATGGGAAGACTGGTCTGGCTTCTGGAACCCTCCAGAACTGTGTCCAGCCTCTGCCTTTGCTCAGAGAAGGGAATGTCTCATTCTAGGAATGCCTCCTTCCTTCTCTTTCTGCTTTCCTGAGTTCTCAGTATTCAGGACCCATCTCCAATCCAGACTCCTCCGGGACAGTCTTTTTGCGTTAAATATCCCAGGGAATTCCCTGGTAGTCCAGTGGTTAGGACTCAGCGCTTTCACTGCCGTGGCCCCAGATTCAATCCCTGGTCGGGGAACTAGGGTCCCACAAGCCGCACAGCGTGGCCAAAAAAAAAATCTCAAGCTCCGTGCCATATCTCTTTTCTTGAAACTGCTGAGCTATTTCTTTTACAGGCAGTGTAGTGACCAAGTGCTTACTTTTCACCAAACACTTCACATGTATTAGCTCATTTAAACCTCACGATAACTGTGTGAAGCAGGTATTAAATTACACCCATTTTTGAGATGGGGAAATTGAGGCACAGAGTGGTTAAGCAACTTGTCCAAGTTGTGATATTTAGTTGCAGAACTGGGACTCAGACCCAGGCAGTCTGGCAGTAGAGTCCATGCTCTTAACAACACTTGGCCACGATCATAATGATGACAAGGATAGCATTCAGAGCAGCTGGTGCTGACTGAGCACTTCCTCTGTTGCTGTAATTGCTCCAAATGTATTAATTCATTTAATCCTCATGACAACTCTGGGAGGTTGCATAGTATAGAGGAGAGGGGCAGGGTGACTTGGAATCACACAGATTCCTATCTGGGTTCAAATCTCAGCTCCATCATTTACAAGGTAGAACCAAGGACAGGTCCTTTAATGATCACTGAACTATTTCTTTAAAAATTTTAACTCCCCATTAAACAAGGGAATATAAGCAAAAAGGATAATACATCAGTCGCTGTGAAAGCCCCTACACTGGCCGAGCTTGGGTTCTCAGCCCACCCTCATCATGGCTTCGTGAAGGAGACGGAGCGGGGGCAGCAAGCCCCCTTCACAGACCTGGAAACAGGCTTGGCCAAGTGAGCGGATGTGGCCACAGGCAGGAGGCCAGGCCTTCTGTCTACTCCACAGCTGCCACTGGGGGCTCTACTTGCCTCACCGGTCCCATCACGGTGTGCGGATGGCGTGCCCACCCCCCTGGCCAGGTTCCTACCTCCCGCTGACACTCACCAGCAGGACGATGTTCCCAAAGTAGGTGGCTCTCAGCAGCATGTCCAGATCATGGGGCACCTGGACCGGGGAATTGGGGATAAGGCAGAAGTTCCATCACAGGCCCCCTCTTGCCCATCCCACAGACAGCCCCTGGCATACCTTGGCCCCCACCAGCGACAGCTTCAGGGCCCCTGCCTGGAAATAACTCTCCATGGCAGAGTCAAAGAAGAACTCAGAGAAGGCCACGTATACCA
>NW_006778494.1:164584-171104 GCF_000442215.2 Lipotes vexillifer | reverse complement strand
CTTCCTCGGGCAGCTGGGGCTCCACCGCCCGATTGCGCAGGCTCCAGTTGCCCTCGGCCAGGGGAAAGAAGGCCCCCTGGGGTTGGAGGATCAGGGTCAGGGCCAAGGCAGACCAGCCCAGCACCCAGATGTCTCCAGGCCCTGTGGGGATGGTGGGGGGTTGGACCCGGTTGCTGTCCTTGGGGGACTCAACAGGTACTTTTCTTAAAAAGCATGGAAAGGAGGGTAGCAGGAGTGCTTCAAGGGAGCAATCCCATCAGACTGGCGAAGGGAGGCTCAGCAAAGGGTTCAAGGAGGAGGCAGCACTCAGTGGCCCTTGAGACTAGATGGTAGTAATGATGGCAGCTGCTGCCTACACATACACAGTAATTCTTCTGTGCCCCTTACCTAGACCAACTCCTTTAATCCACATAACATCCCATGAGATTATCTTTTCTTTTTTTTTCTTAATTGTTACGGCCTTGCCACGCGGCATGTGGGATCTTAATTCCCTGACCAGGGATCGAACCTGTGCCCCCTGCAGTGGAAGCATGGAGTCTTAATCATTGGACCGCCAGGGAAGTCCCGAGATTATCTTTTCTTACTGTATTATTTCCATTTACGTATTAGGAAACAGGCATAGAAAGGTTAAGCCACTGGCTTAAGATCACACAGCTAGTAAGTGGCAGAGCTGGGAGCTGACCTTCAGGCATTCTAGCTCCAGAGTCTGTGCTCTGAAATTCTACTACACTTCACTGGGAGGGGCAATGGTAATGGCCACATACTAGTTGAGTGGCCTTGGACAGGTGCCATCGCCTCCCTGAGCAAGTCTCCACTTCCCGAAAATGAGTATAACGTCACTACCTGATTTACAGGGCTGTGAGAGGATGAAATGAGATTGTGTGCGTTAGAGCTGAATGTTCAATTCCTTCAGGGAAGATGGGGGAAGACAGGGCATGAGCAAAGGCCCTGAGGTAGGAAGCGAAGGGCAGTTTTTGGAACTAGTAGCTGCAGAGGAACGGGATGAAGTTAGAAAGTTGGGGCCAGACAAGATGAACAAGGCTGAGTGCCAGACTCAGGAGTTGAACCTGATTCTGTAGCCAGTGGGCAGCCACTGCCTCCCCAGCAATGGAGGGGCCGCATCAGAGCTGTGCTTTAGGGAACTAAAACCAGCAATGTAGGTGAGAAGGAGGGGGTCTGGTTACACACACCAGTCAGACAGCTCACCCGGAATTCCATGTCCAGACTGCTGGCGGAGGCCACAGGATCCTTCACGAGGGAGTAGTCAATGCCAACAAGCTCGTCCACAGCGCTGCGCACTGCGGGGAGGGGCTTGAGTCCCGCAAAGTTGTATGATGCTGGGCAGGGTGCTTAAGCTCTCTGGGCCTCAGTTGCTCGTTCATAGAATGGTGATCCTAATACTTCCCTCATAGGGTTGTTATGAGGATCAAATTAGTTTTACGTGGAAAGCATTTTAGTGCCTGGTGTGCAGGAAGTGTAACAATGTTAGCTATTATTATTGTGGGGATTTTGTGGTGGTTTTGTTTTCTCGTTTTTTTTTTGTTTTTTTTTTTTTGGCGGGGGGGGGCCACACTGGGCGGCTTTCGGGATCTTAGTTCCCCGACCAGGGATTAAACCCAGGGCCAGAGCAGTGAAAGCGCCGAGTCCTAACCACTCAGCCGCCAGGGAAGTCCCTATTGTTGTTGTTGTTGTTGTTGTTGTTACTACTGCTATCAGTACATAGGTTTCATCAAGTCACTAAACAAGATGGCAAGGGATTCCCTTCTCTCATTGGTTTCCCCTGCCTTCTCCTTCCTGTCCTGTGCCCCTTGTATGTGGCGTGATGATCTCATAGCTTAGGAAAAGAGAATTCACGTTAATTGAGCTCCTATTAAGTACCCGGTGATGAACACAAATGAGGCCCCAACAGCAAGCACATATTAAGGATCTTGACAGCCATGCCCTCAGTCAACCCTCAGCAACCCAGGGGAGTGGTCCTCAGCCAGGCAAGGAAACCAAGTGAGAGAAGTGAGTACTTACCTTGGGTCACGCAGGAAGGCAGAGGCCACATTTGAACCCAGGGCTGTTCCATCACAGGGCTTGGAAGGGGCCTACTCAGGTGCTACCTGATAGCTGCGCACCCAGCCTCCTCCCCAGCCCTACTCCAGATCCAAGGCCGGGCCCAGAGCTCTCAGTCCCACCCGCACCAACTCACCAGGCACGGTGTCCAGCAGGGAGTTGAGAAGCACGGTCCCTGCATGGTTGAGCACGGGGCAGATCTGGGATGTGGGGGCCAGAGTCAAGGTCTTCGAAAGAGAGGGCACGCCCACCCCCACTGTCCCCCAACACCGCCTGCCCCCCACTCGCCACTGCCCACACCTGCTGGTTGAGGAGGAAGCGCATCCCTGAGGTGATGAACATGGAGAGGAATTCATACACCTTCCTGTGAGGAGAGGAGAGGCCAGGTGAATCCAGACCCTGCCCCACCCCCAACCCAGGTCTGGGAGAAATCACAGCATCCAGAGATGGTGAGGGGTGGGGGGAATGCCCCTACTTTGACTTAAATTACCACCTCTTTAGTGGAGGTTTTCCATGACTTGGGCTCAAATCCCCTTCTCCAGGCTGATTCTCAAGACCTCTCCCACCCTGTCCCCCACCAGCCAAATGAATCTACCCAGAGTTCCTCAAATCTTCTCTGAGCATCCTCAGCTCCATATGCTTACTCATGTCCTCCCTTACACCCTCAATGCTCCTGTCCTGTATTTCCCCGTCTGGGTGCAGATGCTTCCTCTTCCAGGCAGTCCTCCTGGATTACCCTCCTCTGAACCTCCCTTCTCCAGAGTACTTTCTTGGTCCCTCTCTCAAGGCCCCAATGACAAATGTTTTATCCCTCCAGTCAGGCTCTGTGCTCCTTTTTAAATCCTCAGGGCCTGCCATACACTTCGTTGAATAAATAAAAAATTGACCAAATTGACCAACACCAGATAATAAATCCACCATTTTCTCTCCCCCACCCTCTTCCAGAACCAGCACAAATTCCCCTTCTCAGCCCCAAACCTGGAACTATGTTATTATTTTTGTTATTAGTAGTAAGAGCTACTAATTATTGAGAAGCAAGTACACACCCAACCAAGTACACCACTGTGTACGCTGGTCCTCTCAATGGTTATTATTGAGAACCAAGTACACACCCACCCAAGTGCAGCACTGTGTACGCTGGTCCTCTCAATGGTTCTTATCTAAGTGGCTAGCCCATACTGACTCCCAAGCCTGCACACTGTGCGTTGCACTAAGCAGATGGGCTGTGGGTCTCAAATGGCGTGCACTGGGGTTGGGGACGGGGCTTACTTGAAGGTTCCCCCAAAGGCTGCATGCATTCTGGAGACAGAGGCCTGGCAGGAGACGTTGGACACTTTGATCCGGCCAGTGGGATCCCGGGAGAGCTGCAGAGCGGTGTGGATGGACACACCCTCGGCAGAGGCGTTGATATATCCCCCATCGTAGCTGCGGTGGGGGTGGGGGTGGGGGGGGTTAATGTTCACTCTGGTTTAGAGCTTAACCAAGTCTTCACTGCCCTCCTCCCCACCCCCCTACATCATGACTGCTCTTAATAAGACTTTATTTACTTCTGCACAGTATACCAGACATTCTATGAATTGGGTAAGATTGTCCGTATTGTACAGATGAGGAAACTGAGGCTCAAAGGCTAAGGGGGACTTCCCTGGTGGCGCAGTGGTCAAGAATCCGCCTGTCAATGCAGGGGACATGGGTTTGATCCCTGGTCTGGGAAGGTCCCACATGCTGCGGAGCAGCTAAGCCCTTGCACCACAACTACTGAGCCTGCGCTCTAGAGCCTGTGCTCCACAACGAGAGAAGCCACCGCAGTGAGAAGCCCGCGCACCGCAACAGAGTCAACCCCGCTCGCCGCAACTAGAGAAAGGCCGCGCGCAGCAACGAAGACCCAACGCAGCCAGAAAAAAAAAAAAAAAAGATGCCAATTCATGATCAATTTTTCCATGTTGTAATGAGAAAGAATCACTTTAAAACTCTTATTCTGTATTGATGGTCAATAACTGAGTGTTAGGAGTACCACTCTAATTTAAAAATGGGGTTTCATCCAGGCCAAAAATCAAATCCCAATCAACAGGAAAGTTAAGTTCAAATAACAGAGAAATTATGAACCTTAATTCTGCCAGACCTGAAGGTCAGCCAAAAATACACTGACTCTGGACTCCTGGTTAGAGGTGAAGGTGTGGTACTTCCCATCAGGAAAACTGATCAAAGGATAATATATTGCTGCATATAACTAAAGCTTCTATTGTTAGAGAATATAGCAGAACTCAGTATCTGGGGGTTTCTCAATGGAACAGGGGGAAGGAAAGGTGCCCAAACCTCCTAAGGAAAAATTACTACCATGCATTAGAACACAGACAGTTGAGGACTGGGAAATTCATGAAGAAAGTCAATGAGACAAACTCTCTTACCTTGAAGGCTGCTACTTTTCCGAGTGGAGAGGAAAACATCAAATAATGTTTGATGGAAAACATTATCCATCAAATGACAAAAAATAACACAATGGAATACTGGAAAGAAGAGGCTAAGAAGAATTCTGATGTGGTCTCAGCAATAAAAGAAACAAAAACAAAACATCTTTATCATATTTTAACTTTGGTGAGTATATGGCCTGCAGCCTTTTGACATTTATTAGCAAACCACAGCAAGGGAAAAAAAAGATCCTTCAGTTTTCTCCTCTCTTCTGCCTTAACCATAGGCATACAGCCAACGTATTATACTTGATTTGCAAAGATTTACAGTCACAAAATAAATATGTAAGTGTTCATTATCTACATGTTCATTAATTCCTGGAAAATCATAATACATTCAGAATCTTTACAGTTAAATTAATTGCTACTTCCCATACTCAGTCTGGAATTTGATGTTTTCTTTCTCAAGAGAGACATATGCATGGCTACTGCCTGTTCAGTGCAAGCTGTACGCAGCAACGAAGACCCAACGCAGCCAGAAAAAAAAAAAAAAAAAGGCTAAAGGATTGCCCACAGCTCCACAGCACCCCCAGTGCTCCTGATCCGCCCTCCACTGCCCTGAGGGTGCCAGGTCCTCACAAGAGCCAGTAGAGGAGCTGTCTCCGGAAGCGCAGCCCCAAGGAGCCATTGTTGATCTGTAGCATCAGCTCCTGCTCTGGCTGGAAATGGAGCTCAGAGGATGTCAGCTGCAGCTCCATGACCTTCACCCTGTGGGAGGAGACCTCAGGGTCAGATTCAGGACCAAGAAAAGGGGACCCCACCCAACCACAGCAAATTCATTCCCTCCTCTTCCAGTCCAGGCCTGGGGAAGCTGGCGTGGGTAGAATGAATTCTTCCATTGCCCCTCACGTACCCAACCTGTGCTTGGGTGGCGAAAACTTGGACTTGGGTGGGTCAGAGACTAACTTCTCATGACCCAGGTGTTAAAAGTGAGCCTCACCCCCTCTCTTAGAAGTCTTCCTTCCCTTCCCCACCCTGGGATTGCTAGACCCTGTCCCCACTATCCTAAACCACAGGCCTTTATCTCTGGTTCCTCTGACCTCTCCCATTAGCTCCACCCGGGTGCCCTACATCCCACTCATACACCGGCAATTTTCTTGACTCCGCCTCTCTGGAGCTCTTTGGCCAGCCTCAGTTCCACAGGTTAGGCTTCACTTTTCTCGGTCCCTACTACATTTTTAGGCCAAGCCCACCTCCTTGGTCCCGCCTCTGTAGGCAGTCTAGGCCTTTATCTTTTCGGGCCTCATTCCAGTGTCTTAAGTCCAGCCTCCTCGATTTGGCCACGCCCACATTACACAGCCATCCTGTCTTCGAGACTCCGTAGGTATTTCCTAAGGCCCGCCCCTACTGGGACCCCGCCCCCTCGGCCCCCACTTACTCAGAGATATTGTAGTAGAAGTGGCCCTCTCGGCCCCGCAGGTCCGGAATGGTGATGGTCTCCAGCTCTTGCTCCAAAAAGCGCAAACCCTCCTGCTTCACTGAAGCAGCAGTGAGACCCTTAGCTCCTGCACGCCCTGCCGGTGCGACTCCACCCACAGCCGCCCCGGCCCGCCCCCACTCTTACCTAGCTCAAGCGCCTTGGAGGTGATGCGGATCTTGCAGCCGGGGAGCTCAGCCTGAGCGCCTGCCAGCAGCACTAGAAACAGGGCCCCGAAGAGGGCCATGGCGAGCGGGCCTGGGGGTGGGGTGGGATCGCGGGAGTCATCCGGGCCTCTAAAACCCACTCCTCGGATGGCCAACCAAAAGAGGGGGCTGGCCGGGATCGTTAAGCTTGAGAGAGCTCTTCGGGGAACTTGGAACCAATGACATTGCCTCCATTTGACAGACGCGGAAACTGAGGCTCATGCGACGTGCGCTCTGGCTCCCAGAGGATTTGGGGCACGGGGGAGAGGAAAGGGACCTCCTCGGCTCGCTTTTGCAACCACCGCATGACGAGTTTGGACGTCCCGGGGACCAAGTCGTCCCCCCCCCCCCCCCCCCCCCCCCCCCCACCCCCC
>NW_006778494.1:144808-164529 GCF_000442215.2 Lipotes vexillifer | reverse complement strand
CCCCCGCCGCCCAACAACCTCCCTCTTCCTCCGCGGCGGGCGGGCGCGGCTTACACGTTACCACGGGAACGGCAGCACGCGCATTCCTCGGGGGTGGCTTGCGGTCTCCTAGGCCCCGAGCCGGAGGAGCCAAGGGAGAAAGCTGCCGGCCCGACCTCCGGCTCCCGGGTCTCCCGGCTCCTCCAGGTCCTAAATACCTGTCGTCGGGCTTCTGCCTGGTGCCCCCCGTTTCAGCGCCCTCCTTCAGGGGCTCTCTCCCCCACCCCGGGCTCAGTAGACCACGCGGCCGGGCGAGGGTCTGGGGTGGATGGGGACGCGCCCCAACTCACTCAAAGGTGGAGCTGGTGGTCGGCGCGGTCACGTGGGGCGGCGGGCAAAGCAGGGGATCCAGGCGGCGGGGTCTGGCGGGCAGCGCTGTTCCAGCCGCCTTTATAAAGACGGGCCTCCCCGACCCCCCCTCCTCTCTCCCACTCTCCCCTCCTCCCTCAGGGGTTGGGAGGGAATGGGGCGGGACGCTGGCAGCCGGGAGGATGGAGAGGGCTGTACGAAGCCCCGTGACAAGCCTGGCCGTTGTCAAGACAAGTGGGGGACCCAAGCCCGGCAGGAGGGAGGGAAGTGCAGAAGTCGGCCCGCCCAACCCCAGTAATCCCTGCTTTGCTGGGACCTTGGTTCAAATTCTGGTTACCCATCTCCTCCTGCATGGTCCTGAACAAGTCATTTCACTTGGGTTCCTGAGCCTCAGTTTCCTCATCCAGCAAAATGTGTGTGACAATAGGAACTACCTCTTAGGCCCAGGGCAAGCCACAGAGTCAATGCCAAGGCACATTTTTTTCCTTCCCTTCCACCCAGAATCATCTCAGTACCTCTCTTTGCCAGGTTTCACTATGGGAAGCCCCACGGCCACCCCACGCCCACTGTCTCTGTGTCACTGCCTGCGGACCTTAAGGGCCCAGGGACCTCTCCCACTGGGGTTCATCCAAATACTGTCAGCCCAGGAAGACAGCACACAAGCTGCGGGAATCACCTGGAGAGAGGTTTGGCATTTCCCCAGGGACTGTGGATTTTTGGTGAGACTTTGGAGCTAGGTTCTCTGCACGTGTACTGCCTATCGGTGTTCCCAGCTCCTAGGACGGGCACAGAGTGGGTGCTTGCTACCTTTTTGTTATCAAATGCATGAAAGTGGAGAGGAGAAACGATGATTAATGTCTTTTGAACATGTATTTAGCCCAAAGCACGAATCCAGGCATGATGACCAATTCCTCCTAATTTGCCCAGAACTTTCCCAGATTTTGAAACAGAAAATCTCCCTTCCAGGGAACCCCCTCAGTCCCAGGGAAACCGGGATGGTCGGTCACCCGAGATCTAGATTAACTTGTTTTATCTTCTTTTATTTATTTGTTTTTTTGTTTGTTTGTTTGTATTTATTTTTGGCTGTGTTGGGTCTTTGTTGCTGCGCGCGGGCTTTCTCTAGTTGCGGTGAGCGGAGGCTACTCTTCATTGTGGTGCGCAGATTCCCCATTGTCATGGCTTCTCTTGTTGCAGAGCACGGGCTCTAGGTGCGCGGGCTTCAGTAGTTGTGGCACGCGGGCTCAGTAGTTGTGGTGCATGGGCTTAGTTGCTCTGCGGCGCGTGAGATCTTCCCGGGCCAGGGCTCGAACCCCTGTCCCCTGCACTGGCAGGCAGATTCTTAACCACTGCGCCACCAGGGAAGCCCTGTTTAATCTTCTTAACAACCTGTGAGGTTGGCATTATTATGAACCCTCTTTAGCAGGAAACTAGAGGTAAAGACAATCCTTGGCTACTACTGGGGAGCCCAGAGACTGTTCATGGCAGGGTGGGAGGTCAGAAGTGAGTGTTTACAGCCCAGTAGTTAAGTGCTTCGACTGTGTTCGAAGGGTTCAAATCCTAGACTGTCAATTTTTAGATGTATGACTTCGGACCCCTTACTTTAGCAGCTGTAAGCCTCAATTTCCGCATCCTAAAATGGATACAATTAGATTATTGCAAGAATAAATTAAACAGGCACAGTGCATGTGCCGGGCATGATAACGGCACACCATTAACGCCGTTAACCGATAAATGCTAGCTAGCTATTGTGATTAGGGGCACAGATCACAAGCAAACAAGGCAGAAGGGGTGTAGGAGGGGAACAGAGAAAGTGCTAAGGATATCCAGAAGAGGAAGTGCCTATACGCCTTTGAACTCTAGTAACCCTCAGTCTTCCCGGAGTCTGGCTGAAGCAGAAAACCTGGTGAATGTTAGTTTTTCTTTCCTCTCATTTTCTTAACTGGAATGCAAGCTGTCTTTGTATCATTGTTATCTCTTACAGGGTCTTGGCCCCTGTAATTTGCTGTCCCCAGAGCAGCCCCAGTGAACTTTAAATGTAGCAGTGTGACACTGGGCCAGTGGTTTAACCACCCTGGGCCTTTGTTTCCTCATCTATAAAATGAGGACAATCAAAGTACCTCCTTCTTAGGGTGGCTTGTGAGGATTAAATGAGTTAATGCATGTAAAGGGCTTAGTAAGCAGCTGGCATTTATTAAGGGCTCAAAAAGTCACTACAATTATCTGCATCATTAGCCATCATTCAGTGCCTTTCCACCACACTTGAAATAAACTGCCTCCATGCCCTGATTTCTAGACAGGACCTTTCCCTGTCTCCTTTCCCACCACTCTCAGCTTTTTCCTTCTGCTCCAGCCACACTGACTTTTTGGTTCCTTGAACATGCAAGTGAAATTCTTTGCTCAGGTCCTTTGTAGTTGCTGTTCCCTCTGCCTAGAATGCTTTTCCCTCTGATCTTCTCATGGCTTTGGCTCCTTGTCATTTTGGTCTCGGCTTAAATGGTCCTTCTTCAGAGAGGCCTTCCCTGCCTACCTAGGAGTTAACTCTCAATCACATCAGCCTGGTTTATTTTCTTTATAGATCTTAGTCCTATTTAATATTGGTTTATTGTCTGTCTCCGTGAGAGCTGGGATCTTGTTCACCACTTATTTCAGTGCTAAAACAGTGCCTGGTACAGATCAGGTACTGAGTATATATTTGCTGAGTAACTGAACTGGTTTTGGAGCCCTTGAGTATCCCCAGGGAGCAGGCGATACCTACACCACCCGGGGATTCTTTACCAGCTCCTGCCTCTGTGAGTTCCAGTCAGACTGACTCTAAACATGGCCTTGACCTGGGCTGGCAGATGAGAAGGTACAGTCTCTGACCTTGATTTCAGGGACCTGCCTACTCAGCCTGCCCCTCTCTGTCGCACGGATTTTCCCTCTCTCCCACAATTTGTGCCTCCGACCTCACACTTCAGAGTGACGCTGTCAGGCGTGCAGCCCCACGCGGAGTTTTGGCAGCCTTCCCTGAGTCCTCACCGCTTGGCCTGAAAGATGGAGCGATCAGAATCCCCAAATCCCTTTCCACTTTCACTCCTGGATATGAGAAGATAAGAGAAACCTTCTCAGCCCTCAAAGTGACAGGAAAGAAATGATTTTCTAGCCTTTATTTTGCACCCAGCACAGTGATAGTGCAAAAAACCAGAATAGCAAAGCTGTTAAGTACTTTGGATCCAGGCAGACCTGGTTCAAATCCTGCTTCTGCCATTTTCTAAAGCAGAGGTCAGCAAGCTTTTCCTGTAAAGGACGAGATAGTACATATTTTAGGCTTTGCAGGCCCTTTAATCTCTGTCACAGCTCCACTCCACTACTGTAGCATGAAAGAAGTCATAAACAATACTATAAGGAAGAGTATAGTTTGCCTATCCCTGTTCTAGAATAAATTAAAAAGTAAGTCTCTCTATGAGCCTCAGTTTCCACATCTGTAATGGGATGATCTAATACCTGCCTCCCTCCCTGGGTGGCAGTGAGATTTTAATGTCATAAAGTATAAAGTGCTGAATCTAGTACTTGGCACACCAAAGGGCTCAATAAGTGTCTCTGGTTATTAGTATCAAGCAGTTGTTTAATAAACAAAAAGTGCTTTGCAAATAGGAACTCACCGAAACCTCAAAGCATCCTGCAAAATAGGGATCTCATCATCCCCACTTTACAGATGTGGAAACTGAAGTCCAGAGAGGTGAAGTAATTAGCTCAAGTCAGTCTGGCTCCAGAGCCCACGCTCTTCACCACTTCAGTCTATTGTCTTTCTTTTTTTTTTTTTCTTTGCCGGATGCGGGCCTCTCACTGTCGTGGCCTCTCCCGTTGTGGAGCACAGGCTCCGGACGCGCAGGCTCAGCGGCCATGGCTCACGGGCCCAGCCGCTCCGCGGCATGTGGGATCTTCCCGGACCGGGGCACGAACCCACCCGTGTCCCCTGCGTCGGCAGGCGGACTCTCAACCACTGTGCCACCAGGGAAGCCCTATCGTCTTTCTTTTTGAATGATCCCATTTAATCCTCACAGCCATCCCTCGAGGTAGCTAGTATTGTCCCTGTTTTGCAGATTGAGGTACTGAGGTACAGCAGGAGGAAGTAACTGGTCCCAGTAAATAAACACAGGCTCTATTGACCACAGGTTACCAAGTTGGATTTCTACCCAAGAAGTCAACACTCGGGTAGCCCAGCTCCCCGCTCCCTCTCCCTGTCTCCAGCTGTGTTTTCTTTGGACACTTGCATGGCTTGGAGAAGCTGTGTCAGCCCATCTCTCGTTCTGACCATTTCCCCACCCCCAAGGCCCACCCAAGCTACCCCTCAGGAAATGGTCCCCCTCCCTCTCACTCTGCCTGAGCCCACGAGCCGCGCAGCCTGTGTGCGTGCGCGCTGCTCAGCGTGGGTGTGCCTGGGAACATGTGATGGGAGCCCGATTGGAAGGAGGGGAGGGGTGCTTGTGGGGGGGGGAGCAGATGTCAGATCGGGAGACCCTGATTACGTCTCTGCAAGCCACCTGTTTCCAGAGTGCAGCTGGACAGAACTGCCCCCATGGAAACCAGACATTTACCAAATGGACAGAGAGAAATAATGGACCAGGACTTTCTGGGTTCAGCCAGGGTGGAGCTGTTGACTGCCTTTCTGTGACTTCTAAAACTTGGAGACCTGGTCTTTTGGTTTCTCCTTTTCTTTCCCATTTCCTCCTTTTTCGGGGGAAGGAGCTGGCCATTTGGGCCTCGAAGGCCCTTCCAGGTTTGAAACTCAAGAATTCTAACGCTTCTTGTGGGGTGCTGCTTCCCCAGCTCCTGGGTCCTTTGCACCCCGTCCCCAGTACCTTTCCAGCTCAGCTCTGATGTTGACCTCGGGCAGCTCACTTATTCTCTCTGATTTCTTCTTTGTTTTCTTCATGCTGCACCTTCCTTTGCAGTTTCTATGCTTCTTGCAGCCTGTGAACTGACTCTGAGTCATGGGGGCCTCTCTCTCCATGGTCCTCTAAGCCTCCTGCCCCGGCTCGCATTAGTCACTCGGCATGGGCTTCCCACCCTGTCAGCGATTTGAGGACAGGCTGGAGGATCCACAGCAGTGCTATCTAGATGTTTGGAGTTCATAAGCCAGTAATAAAATTTCAAAGTACCTGAAGGGAGGGGACAAAAAGATGTGGTGACTTTTCCTTTTGATAATAAGGATGGGCCACCTCTTTGGCCTAAGCTTGTCTCTGTTTTTGCAGGGACTTCCTAAAGGTTGCAAGAAGCATCCTGAACATTACAGCACCTTGAATTTTTCCGAGATGCTGTAATACTACAGTCTCAGGGGCCCAACATACACAGGCTTTGATGTAACAAGGATGGCCAACTCCCCAGCTTTGAATCATGAGGACATTGCAGTCCCCCCACCCCCAAGCCTCCCTCCTCTTCCACCGAGCTAGATCTCTATCTTAGCCTCCCCACCTCTCGTCCTAATTCTGCTCCTCTCCCAGCGTTCTCCATCTCAGGGCATGATACCATCCTTCACCAAGATGCTCAAGTCAGAAATGTAGGCATTGGGAATTCCCTGGCGGTCCAGTGGTTAGGATTCCACACTTCCACTGCCAGGAGCCTGGGTTCTATCCCTGGTCAGGGTGCAGCCAAAACAAAAAACAAACAAAAAAAACAGACGTCATCCTTGCCTCCTTTATTTCCCCTCCTACCCCATGTCAGCAAATGCTGGTGTCTCTAACTTCAAAAGGTGTCCCACATCTAAACACATCTCTCCATTTGCACCAACACCAATCCAAGCTGTTTTCCTCTTTTCTCTGGACAACTCGCCTCATCTCCCCACCTCACTATTGCTCCTATAGGTCTAGTTTCCCTGCACCAACCAAAGTGATCTTTAGAAAGTAGAAGTCAGGGCTTCCCTGGTGGCTTAGTGGTTAAGAATCCGCCTGCCAATGCAGGGGACACAGGTTCGAGCCCTGGTCCAGGAAGATCCCACATGCCGTAGAGCAACTAAGCCCGTGCACCACAACTACTGAGCCTGTGCTCTAGAGCCTGCGAGCCACAACTACTGAGCCTGCGTGCCACAGCTACTGAAGCCCGCGTGCCTAGAGCCGGTGCTCCATAACAAGAGAAGCCACCGCAATGAGAAGCTCATGCGCCGCAGCGAAGAGTAGCCCCCGCTCGCCACAACTAGAGAAAGCCCGCACGCAGCAACGAAGACCAATGCAGCCAAAAAATAATAAATAAATAAATAAAAAGTAGAAATCCGTAGCATGTTACTACCCTGCTCAAACCCCTCCTCCATTCGCTCCCCATCGCATGCAAAATAAAACTCGGACTCTGGCCATGACCCCCCCAAAGACCCTAGGTGATCTAGCTCTTGCCTACTTTCCTCTCCAACTCCACCTTCTACCACCATTTGGAACACACCAAACCCACTCAGTCTCAAGCTTTCCACAGACTCTTCCCTCTACCAGAAACATCTTTGCACACAGACCTTTGCATGACTAGCTTCCTTCGCTGACTCAGATCTCTACTCAAATGCCACCCCCACTGAGAGGCCCCCTCCCCATCATTACCTGTCCTTCTGTTTAATTCTTTATTGTCTGTTTCTTCCAGGAGACTGTCAGCTCCATGGGGGTAGGAGCCTGACACTTTTTCATAGCTGTATCCCTAGTGCCCAGGGTCTGGTACCTGGAAAGTGGGCGGTTATTATCATCTGCAGACCCTCCCAAAGGAGGAGGTTTCATCACCGACTGGGTGGCCCTGGCCTAATCCCCCCTGAGCCTCCAAGCTCCCTGTGCTTCCTGCTGGTACCACCAACCTCCTTGTATTTCCCCGGGGTTATCTGGAGCTGGTCTGCAGCCAGAAATGTCATACTTTCCTAATCTCTTGAGAGGCCTGAACAATCCCTAAAGTCGTGGGAGGTGACCCATTAGGATCTCATCTGGCTGCGCAGAAATCAGGACCCCTGGACCCAACCCACTCCCAGGCCCCTTCACCTCACATTCCAACAACCCATCTGCTCTGGGACTGCATGTGCCTTCTTGAGAGGTTTCTTGTTTCTCATCCCTAAGCCCCTATATTTCTTGGTGTGGGAGAGGCCGCTGGCCAGCTTGAGCTCCCTCTCGGT
The DNA here is from genome assembly GCF_000442215.2 of Lipotes vexillifer. Classification (NCBI taxonomy): domain Eukaryota; kingdom Metazoa; phylum Chordata; class Mammalia; order Artiodactyla; family Lipotidae; genus Lipotes; species Lipotes vexillifer. The sequence continues at coordinate 157,067 of NW_006778494.1, read as the reverse complement.
GAAGTCAGACAACTTCAGGCCGAAAATTAGATCACTGGTTCTCAACCCATCTGCACATTAGTAGCTTTTCAAGTAGGGAGGTTTCTGCTTTGTTTGGTTATGTTTTGAATACATATGCCTGGGCCGCAACCCACAAGATTCTGATTTAACTGGTCTGGGATGGAGCCAGGGCATCCATGGGTGTTTTTTTGTTTTTGTTTTTTATTAAAGAGGTGGATTTTGTTTTAAATTAATTAATTTATTTATGGCTGCGTTGGGTCTTCGTTGCTGCGCGGGCTTTCTCTAGTTGCGGCTAGTGGGGGCTACCCTTCATTGCAGTGCGCGGGCTTCTCATTGTGGTGGCTTCTCTTGTTGCGGAGCACGGGCTCTAGGCGTCCGGGCTTCAGTAGTTGTGGCACATGGGCTTAGTTGCTCCACGGCATGTGGGATCTTCCCGGAGCAGGGCTTGAACCCGTGTCCCCTACACTGGCAGGTGGATTCTTAACCACAGCGCCACCAGGGAAGTCCCCGTGGGTGTTTTCAAGAAGTTCCTCAGCAGGGACTTCCCTGGCGGAGAGTGGTTAGGACTCCTCGCTTCCACTGCAGGGGACACGGGTTCGATCCCTGGTCGGGGAACTAAGATCCTGCAAGCCGCGTGGCGTGGCCAAAAGAAAAAATAATAGCAATAATACATTTTAAATAGTTCCTCAGCATGATATAATATAAAAGACTGACAATAATAAGTATTGGCGAGGACATGGAGAAATCAGAACCCTCATACTTTGCTGCTGGGGATATAAAATGGTGCAACTGCTTTGGAAAACATTTGGCAGTTTCTTAGAAAGTTAAACATAAATGTACTATATATACAACAATTCCACTTCTAGGCGTTCACTCAACAGAAAGGAAAACATATGTTCACACAACACCTGTACATGAATGTTCACAGAAGCACAATTCGTAATAGCCAAAAAGTGGAAACAATCCAAATGTCCATCAGCTGGTGAACAGATAAACAAAATGTGGTCTATCTGTACAAGGGAATACTGTTCAGAAGTAAAAAACAATGAGCTACTGATAAATGCTAAAACCTGGATGAATCTCAAAAATATTCTGCAAAGTGAAAAAACCAAGACATAAAAGCTACCGTTTGTATGATTTTTTTTTTTTTGCCATGCCGCACAGCTATGTGGGATGCGGGATCTTAGTTCCCTGACCAGGGAACCCGGGTCGCCTGCAGTGGAAGCGCAGAGTCCCAACCACTGGACCGCCAGGGAAGTTCCCGTATGATTCCATTTATATGAAACGTCCAGAAAAAGTCAAATCTATGGAGGCAGAAAGCAGATTAGTGGTTACCTGGGACTGGGGCGTGGAAAGAGGGGTTGACTGCAAACAGGAACAAGAGATCTTTTAGCAGGAGATGATCTGAGTTGTGATGGTTGCACAACTGTGTAAATTTACCAAAAACCACCGAATTGCTATTTGAAACAAATAAATCTCATGGTATTTAAATTATACCCAAATAAAGGGTTGAGATCTCTGGGTTAGAAGCCAAATGCTGTAGAAACCCCTCAGCTGGGACCCAGGATCCGTTGGTGTCCTCCTCCCTCTCTAGGTCACTGTTTCCTCTGATCTCAGACTTTCAGGAAGTTGCCAGCTGACACCCTGGCTTCTTTTTTGCAGAAGTCTGGGATTTGATTCTGCAGACTCAGCTCATATGGGTATAAACATCCTGGCTCTTGGCCAGGTTGCCCGAAGTAGAAAAATGGGCATCGGAGGGAGTGGGTGGGAGGGTGGAGGAAACCACCACTGGTGCCCCCCACCCCATCCTGAGATAACTGAAACACCACCTGGGGATGCTGGGCCCTAACCCAGAACAGGGACTGGATTTGGGTTCCCAGGCAGCGCTCAGACCGACTAGTTTTGCAAACATAACACACGTTTTGACACCTCCAGGCCTTGGCCATACCCTTCCCCCTTCCTTGCCCACCTGGAAAATCCTATTCTTCCAGCAAAATTCACCTCACTGTTATCCCTTCTGAAGCCTTCTCCTTTGCACACCTACTCCCCTAGTCGTCCCAGTAGAGCCTTTATCTCCCTGTAGCAGACGGTGTATTTATGTGTCTGCCTCCCCACTCCTCCGTGGGCTCCCTGAAGATGAGGAGCCTGTCTCAAGGTTCTGGGGCAGGCCTCAACACATATCTGGCAGTGAAGAAATGGAAGGGGGCCTCACGCCACATCAGAAACTCTCTGGGCCATGGAGACCAGAGGAGGCGCCCCATTGCCCTCATCTATTCTTGGCTTAACTGGCTTCTCTCATCTGGTCCCAGAATGGCCAGAGAGCCACTCCCTGTGGAAACCACAGCTTGGGTGGCAGCCTGCTTCCAAAGCTTTCCTAGGGCCAGGCCCGCTCGCCTTGGAAACTGCCTTAGTGATACATCAACTGCAGAACAGGGTCTTGGGGCAGCTCAGGCTTGGCCTTGGTGGGGAGGAAAGCAACCTGGAACAGGATCATGTTGGAGCCTCCCTTCCCCAACTGCCAGGACCTCAGGGCTTAAAATGTATGGTTCTCGGGCTTCCCTGGTGGCGCAGTGGTTGAGAGTCCACCTGCCGATGCAGGGGACGCGGGTTCGTGCCCCGGTCCGGGAAGATCCCACATGCTGCGGAGCGGCTGGGCCCATAAGCCATGGCTGCTGAGCCTGTGCGTCCGGAGCCTGTGCTCCGCAGCGGGAGAGGCCACAGCAGTGAGAGGCCTGCGTGTGTCCCAACCTGGGAGGATTTGGTGAGGAGTTTTTTATAGCAATAGTTCAAAGGCGAGGTTGCTGATAAGGGTCAGGGTGCGTGCAGGGCCTGCGCTCCTGTAATCCGGCCTCAGGTGGTCTCCTCCTAATGAACTTCTCTGGTTCCTTTAAACTGGAATGAAGAATACTAACATCTTCCATTTCTTGAGGGTTTAGTTCTGTAAAGACCTCAAAAATATTATGTGTATCCCTTGAGGTGGAACAAGGACCCTGCCCGAAGGCTGCACTATTGTTTCTTTCTTTTTTTAATTAAAAAAATTTTTTTTAAAAAACATGTCAAATCTTTTATGTTTTTATAAATTTATTTATTTAATTAATTTATTTTTGGCTGCGTTGGGTCTTCGTTGCTGCGCGCGGGCTTTCTCTAATTGCGGCGAGCGGGGGCTACTCTTCGTTGTGGTGCACGGGCTTCTCATTGCGGTGGATTCTCTTGTTGTGGAGCACGGGCTCTAGGCGCGCGGGCTTCAGTAGTTGTGGCGCACGGGCTTAGTTGCTCTGCGGCATGTGGGATCTTCCCGGACCAGGGCTCAAACCCGTGTCCCCTGCATTGGCAGGTGGATTCTTAACCACTGTGCCACCAGGGAATTCTGATCACTATTGTTTCTTGACTGCTCCTCCCTTGCCTCTGTATCCCCTCTCTTTCCTAATTAGCAACTGTTTGAAAAGCTTCTGTGCTCAGGAGCCCCACAGGGTCCTGCTTGGTTTCACATCCAGGACTGGCTATGTCTGGAGGAGCTCTGCTTACCATCTTTCCCATCCCAGATCTGCTGTCTAGTGAGGCTTCTACAGAAAAGTTGATGGAGTGCTTGAAAGCCCCAGGATGTTTGGTTGACCTACTCAAACCCATCTTGGGAGTACAGGACCCCAGGCTTCTGGCAGGGACTCTGCCACATTGTGCAACTCATGTTTTTCTTGGTGTCCCAAAGGGTGCTGCCTTGGTGTTCCCACCACAGAAACCAGAGCCTAGAATAGAGATGGGGATACCTGAAAAAGTCACTAAGACTTCAACCCAGTGTGGTCTGTCTGTGGTCAACAAATATTTACAGAAGCTTGGGCACAGGGCTGGGTCTGGGGACTGCAGGGGCGACAAGCCCTGTCCCCACCCTTAAGCAGTCCACAGCCTCATGGACAGAGAAAATGGACAAACACTGAGCACAGCCCATTAGGGGAATACAGAAGAGGAGACGTGACCTAGCCTAGCCTGGGTTCAGGCAAGTTCAGGGAAGGCTGCCTGGTGGAGGCAACATCTCAGTTAAGATGAAGGCTGAATTAGGCAAAGGGGGAGGAAAAGTGAGAGCAAACAGCATGTGCAAAGGCCCAGGGTCAAGTGAGAACTCAGCACATTTAGGGAAATTATAAGGATCACTGGGACCAGATGAAAGAGAGATGGTTTGAAGGTCCGGACTGTGAATAACATGCTTGGTGCAGCCCCTAGCAAACGCCCTGCCATAGTAGCTCTCATAACTATAGTCTTGGGAGCAAAGGTGAGGGTTTGGGATTTTATTGTGCAGTCAGTGGGGAGACATTCAAGTGTTTTAAGGCCAGGGTGACTTGGTCAGATTTGCAGTATGACCAGACTTAAAGAGATCCCCGTGACTGCATGGTGGATTATGGACCACGAGAGAAGCAAGGCTGGAGGATCAGAAGACCAGTTTGGGGACTGATCTCCAAACCAGTAGTAATTCAGAAAAGAGGTACAGGGTGGGGGCTTCCAATCTCCCCCAACAGTGGAGTAGAGAAATATACATTGGAAGACAGGATACAGTGAAAATTAACTATGGCTACATGCAACAACTTCGATGGGTCTTACAAGTGCAACGTTGAGCAGAAGAAGGCAAACACATATAATTCCATTTACATAAAGTTTGAGGAACAGGTGAAATGAAGGCATAGTTTTTAGGGATGCGTGCTTAGGCGGTAAAACTATAAAAGCATGGAAGCGATTATCGCAAAAGTAGTGGGAACAGTGATTACCCTGCGCTTCGCAAAATCTTGACCTGAGTGATACCACATTCACTCTGTGACAAATCATCTACCTTTCTGTTTTGTGTGCCTTCCTGCATGTGTACTATTTTTTAAAAAAATATTAACTTATTTGGCTGTACCAGGTCTTAGTTGCAGCATGAGGGATCTAGTTCCCTGACCATGGATTGAACCCCGGTCCCCCTGCATTGAGAGAAGCGCGGAGTCTTAACGACTGGACCACCAGGGAAGTCCCTATGTGTACTATTCTTCACAAGAAAAAGATTTTTAAAATAATGGGGCTTGCTCTCCGTAGTAGAAATGATAGAAGGGATGAGGATATAATGGGAAGAACAGGTCTGGGGACGCAAAGAAAGTGAAGAGCAGCGTTTAATGCTCTGAGGTACAGGAACCTACAAGACGTTGAAGTGGAAGTGTCCAGGACCACTATGTGAGCTCAGACAAGTCACTTGCCCCGAGTCCAGATTCCCTTCTCCACAAGAGAGAGAAGCAGTGTGGTTTTAATTAATCAGCCTTAGGTTTTGGTGTTAAGAACCCTGAGCTTAAAATCCCAGTTCTCTTACTTCATGGCTGTGAACCTGGACAATCATTTCACCCCTGCCCCCTCCCCCAGCTTCAGTTTCCTCATGTGTAGATTTGATCTAATCTTTTCTACTCTCAGGGTTGTTGCAGAGGACAGATTAGGATAGGCACTCGGGAAATTTGATGCTTTGATAATTAAGAGAATCGGAACAAGGAATGAAAAAATACGTTGAAAACATGAAGGCACGAACATGTAACCATCACTATATGATTTTTACACTCCAGTGTTAATAAGAACTAGCTGGTGAGCTTGTAAAACTGGGCATTCTGTAAGTCTAGAGTGACCGTATAATTTATTGTCCAAACCAGGGTCCTTTTGAGAAAGGAAGCCGTTTTAATAATTATGCCAGGACAACAGACATAAATCAAGACTGTCCCAGGCAAAGCAGGACATGTGGTTCCCCTGTCTGTCTGAGGTGGGGACCCTGCATCTGATTGCCTGTCAAGCCTCTCAGGTGAACTGTATACACTGAGGGCAGGATGGCTGCACCTGCTGTGCCTACAAGGAGCTGCTTTATTTCCAGAGGTCTCAGATCTATGTGGAGCCTCAAACCCCGTGAGGTGATAAGAGCTAACATCTGTTAGTGTCAGTTGCTGTGCTAAGTACTTCCACAGGCACCATCCCAGTTAATTCTCACCAAACCTTTATGAGGTAGGCAGCCTTATCCTCCATTAGAGGAAACTAAAGCGTAAAGAGGTTAAGCAACTCCTTCAAGGCCACACATCTACATCTAGGGTGGAGGAGGAGTTTGAACCCAGTCAGACTGATGGGAACCCTAGTTCTTAATTATTGTTCACACTACTGCATCGGGTTTGCTGGCACTCCCCCAACCCCACCAAGCTGCTGGGACCAGGCACCACGGACAGGAGCGGAGGCCCAGCTTGGGTATCTGCAGCCTCAGGCTCTACGTGGGAAGCGCAAGTCGAACAGCAGGTGGCAAGCCTGTCTTCCTAAGCTATCACTGGGAAGTCGGCTTACTGGGGAGGCCAGAGGGAGGTGGAGCTAGTGAGTCGCCTGCTCACCCCTACCAAAGAATCCTGCAGGCAGCCAGGCATGAGGGACCTGGCGACTGCCATTCTGCTGGGTTAACTTTTGTGGCCGGCCTGAGGTCTCAGTGAGGTTTTGCGCTGCAACTAGCAACCACTGATATCAGTGTTGGAAAGCCCTCTGATGCATTTAGTTTATAATTTCCCAACTTTGCCAAAAGCCATCTTTATTATGTCTCTCAGGGCTATTTTGAGTTTCTTCTACTCAGGGGCTCTTAGAACTTATGCAGCCTCATTAGGGGAGAAAGTTCGATGTGCATGCAGCCTGCATATAAGAAATGGCTGGAAAACATTCTGGACAACGGTCCAAAGACGACAAGCGACCGCTCGGAAGCGGCGAAGCCGCGCCGCAGCCAAGACCCAGGTCCTCTGTACGTCCAGAGATTACGTCACCAGGACTCCGCCCCCAGGTGGGCGTCTGAGCCTAGCCCCCGCAGGTTTCAAACCCGCTCCGCGCCCCCTGGTGCGCACACTCAGCCCGACTGCCAGCGCACCGCCCACCCAGGTCCTGGGGCCCCAGCGAGTATGCTTGCGGGGGAAACTGAGGCAGGGAGCGTGCTTGTGGGTTCATTCCTGCCTCAGTCCACACCCCAGGGCCCGCAAAGCTGCCTCCCGCTCCTTAGACCCGCATGAACAGCAGGGAAGGACGGCAGGGAGGGGAGGGGGCCCACAGCAAGCGAGGTCTAGAGTCGGCCTGTCCTGCCACACTCAAGATGGCGGCGCGGCAGCGGCGAGGTCCCTCAGAGGCGGTACCAGCGCATGCGCAGCGCGGAGTCCCGGCCCGGGACACAAGATGGCGGCAGCGGCGTTGGGGAGGGCGAGGCGGAGGCGGCAAAACGGGCGGTCGAGCAGAACGTGTAGCCGCGTCCCCTCGAGTCCGCTGCGGGCAGGTAAGAGCCCCAGGAAGCCATAGTCCCGCCGCGAGCCGCGCCAGGGTCCGGGGTCCGAAGCCAGGCGGCGGTGGCCCCTCCGGCTCTTTCCGCTCGAGGCGACCGCTTGCCCCGTCTCTGCCGCCGCCGCCATCTTAGGCCCTCTGGTGGGCGGCCGGGCCGGTGACCTGGATGAGGGAGTTGGATCCGGGGAGCGCGGGCGGACCGGTCTTTAGAGCCCCTCCGCCGCTGCCGCCGCCACCGCCTTTGTGTCGGTCTCCGACTCTGAGTCGCCTCAGCCCGGGGGCGGGAGCGCGCGGCGGGGCGGGGGGCGGAGCCCAGGAGATGGGCTGGCGCGCGCGCGCCAAACAGCCCGCCCCCGCTGGCGGGTAGGGGGAAGGTGCGCGCGCGGCGGGGGTTGGGCCCTCCCCTCCATCGCGCGCCCCCCCGCGCCTGCGCACTTTGACTGCTCCCTGTGGGGCCGGAGTATTCTGATTGGTGCGTTACTGAAATGGTCCCGCCCCGTCTTCCTCCAGTCCTGGAGTTGGACTCTCTCTTCCTTCTGGTGTGTTCCTCTGGTTCCGCAGATACGCTTGTTTATCCTTAAGCTGTTGGGCCCTTGTCGAGCTGCGGTATGCGTGGGGGCCGGGAAGCCACAGGATAAATAAAAACTTTTCCTTAGTAATAGCAGTTATCTCTTACTTGAAGAGATAACTTGAACTTAGTACAGTGTGCCACGCTCTACGCATCGAGACCGTAGAGGTTGAGTGATTCTGGTTCTAATTCGGAAAGTGGCAGAAGCTTCTGGAACCGGGGTCTGTCCAAACCCAGGGTTGGTGCAGCACCGACCTGCTGCATCCAGATCACCTGGGAAATTAAAAAACTTTTTAACCATAAAAAAGTTGGTAAAGATTTGAAGTGGTGTAAAGTGAGAAGATTAGTTACCCAGTCTCCCAATCCCACTCTTAGGCTGTGTTTAAAAGATACAGATTCTTGTGTATCTCCCCTCCCCATCTCTACGATGTGGAGTGAGGGACAGGAGTCTGAGGGTTTTTTAAACAAGTTCCCTGGTGGTTCTGATGCACAGCTCGTTTTGGAAACACTGCGGAGTCCCCATTTGGCCTCACTAAGCTGGGCTGCTTGTCCCTCTGCATAGTTCATCTACCTGGTTCATCAGTTTCACACAGTATTTCTTGGGGAAAATATTTCAGTGAAGGTGAACACGCTGTGTTATATAATGCATTGGTGTGGATTATTATTATTTTTAAAATTAAAGACCTGGTTCAAAGAAATGTGTTTTTCCCTCACTGTGGGTGGCTTGGGACCGTGCCCACTCCCAACCTGTGATACGTATGTTGTTCACTTTCGTCTTAGGGGTACTGTGGTTGGCCAGACCAGCTACATAATTTGTGACATCAAATGTACAAATGAAAACAGGCGCCTTGTTAAAAGTTTATTAAAGATGTGAAGACCGTGACAGCAGAGCATTAAACCAGTCTCAGGGCCCTTTTCAACTCAGGGTCCCGTGGGACGGTGCAGGCTGCAAGTCTGTGAGGGTGAACCTGTTGGTTGGGAAGCTTGAGAAGTACCATTTTCATCCCCTGAATCCCCAGATCTCCCACAGAGTGTCCCGCCCTGTCCTGGGGGCTTCCGACGTGCCCTGTGTCATTGCCCCTCTTGTTGTTGTCCCTGTCCTGCAGCATTTCACAGGTCTGTGACTCTCTTTTCTTCCCTTTGCTCTGCAGTTGCTGATGCAAGGAATCCCCTGGGCTCCCGTCCACTCCACTGCTGACCAGCCCACACGCCTGCACTGCACGCTTTTCCTGCAGGCCTCCCCACTGCCTCTGTGGGACCAGGGGGTCCATCTGGCCGGAGAAGAAAGCCCTCTCATGCTAGCGTTGCAGACCCCAGAGGGTGAGAGAAAGAGGGACCTTGTTCAGCCTTGAGACCTGTGGGTCCGCCCCGAGGCACCGGGAATTCCTCTTTCCCAGAGGACCAAGGCAGCTCCCCTTGGTCAGTGGTTCCAAACCTTTTTATCCTGGCCCCCTTTTGTTGTATGTGTGTTCTCTTGTTCCCTGCATTTTTATCTGCCAAACTGTACAGACGAAGTAACCGTTCATTTTCCCCTTTCCAAATTAACAAAGATGTCTGTGACTGGGTGTACAATAAAATCAACAAGCCAGTGATCGCTGCGATGTCGCCGACAACCATCAGAGCTTCTGATTGTCATGAGATAATCAATGTGACAACAGTCAGTTGATAAAATTTCAGTAGCAAAGATAACCAGTGTTTAAATGTGCCTTTGTGGTCTTTTTGTGGGTAAATGTTTGATTTCTTTTGGGTGTCGTGACATTGAGAACAACTTTAGGAGCACCAGGCTGATCTCAGTTGGCCCCCTAGGAGTCTGACAGCCAGGTTGGGAACGACTTTGGCCATTGAGGCTTGTGCTGGGTGTGCTTTGGGTGGGGTAGTTAGGAATACAAATCAGAAGGAGGTGACCTTCTTCCTGGTGTTTAAAGTGTGTTTTCACCTGGGGATTATGAAGGACTGAACTCGGTATTCCTTCTCAGTCCTACTGGTTCTTCCTGCTCTGTAGTGTAGAGCAAGGCATCTAATTAGATGCCACGCGCCTTCCTGGGCTGTGCTGTGTTCCAGTTAGATTTTACTGGATACGAAAAGGAAAGAGGGGCAGGTACTATTTCTTCTTATGGTAACAGCTTCTCAAGCGCAGACTCTGTTCTGTCTTGTCTGCCACTGTTGGTGCTTTGTAAACATTGGCAGAATGAATACAGCTCCTGCTGGATCCAGGTACCATGCTGAGCACTGGAGAGAGCTGAACTGTACCCAGTACTGAGGCCTGGGAGTTCTGACAGTCTAATGGGGAGACAAACCAAGTTAATGGACCAAACTATTTGAGTGCTACAATCCTACAATCCTAGGACTCTGATCACCTAGCCTGGGGAAGGGAGAATCAAGGAAGGGTCCCTGGAGGATGTGGACCTAGTGGCAAGCCAGGCAGAGAAGCGGGGAAAGAGTATTCCAGGCCAAAAGAGCAACGGGAGTGCACCCATTTTACAGTTGAGGGAACTGCAACTTAGAGCTGAGGGCTCCTGTGGCACAAGGCTGGCCGTCCAGGAAGGGACTGGATTGGGTTCTCCACATGTGCACGTGGTCACTGGGGCCCTTGTGGATTGTAACTGGGGTGCAGTGCGGGGGGTGGAACTGACCTCGGTGCCCTGCTGGCCCTGACACCCTTCGGTCCTCTGTGTGGCAGGTCCGGTGTGGGTGCTGAGATGGCCAATGAGAATCACGGCAGCCCCCGGGAGGAAGCATCCTTGTTGAGTCACTCCCCAGGCACCTCCAGTCAGAGCCAGCCCTGTTCTCCAAAGCCCGTCCGCCTGGTGCAGGACCTCCCAGGTACTGGCGAGGGGCAGTGGTTGGGAGGGGGTAGGAAGGGTGCCTGGGCGCAGTCTTGACCCTGGCCGGGCCCCACGCTTGCTTGCAGAGGAGCTGGTGCACGCTGGCTGGGAGAAGTGCTGGAGCAGAAGGGAGAGCCGCCCCTACTTCTTCAACCGATTCACCAACCAGTCCCTGTGGGAGATGCCCGTGCTGGGCCAGCACGATGTGATTGTGAGTGCCGGCCTCGGGCAGGGGTCTCGGCGGCTTCTGGCACCTGGGCCCTCCCCAGATGTACCCAGAGCAGCCGTTACGTACCTAGCCCTGTGTCGGGACCTGGGGACACGATGCCAAGCAAGACAGACACAGTCCTGCCCTCATGGAACCTATACGTCAGTGGGAGAGACTGTCTTGACACCTAGAAAGATGATTATAGTGTACGATGCTGAACTCGTACTGCATGTTGGGCACTGTGCCTGTGACGTGGTTGTTAACGAGGTAGACCTGGTCCTGCCCCTGCACGCTCAGGGGACACAGTCTACTGGAGGGGCCAGGAGGATTACAGTGTAGCACCTGCGTGAAGAATTGTGTCAGAGTACAGCCGGGATTCTTAGCGGGTCTGGGGAAGGGAAGGGGACAGGGAAGGCTTCTCTGTGAACCAGCGTTTAAGGTGAGAAGGTAGGCTGAGTGAAGTCGGGTGCGGGGAGGAGCACTGTCTGGGAACTGGAATATCCATGTGATGGGGAAGTGGGGGCACGGGCTGTCTGGCGGAAATGTGGGCTTTTGGATCGCCGTCAGTTGGGGCAGCCTTTCCTGGCACGATCCACCCCCATGCTGCAGATGAAGACACAGGCTCAGAGAGGGGAAGTGACTGGCCCAAGACCTCAAGCCAGTAAGAGGCAGAGCAGGACTCGCACCTGAGGGATTTCAGGGCTAGGCCCTGCTGCGCACCATCACACACATACCCTCGGTGTCTCCAAAAGACTTCCCAGAGTCTCTTGAGTTTTCCCTTTATTCCTAATTTTCATTCTAGTTCTTTTTTTTCTGGCCGCTCTGAGCGGCTTGCGGAATCTTTAGTTCCCCCACCAGGGGTTGAACCTGCGCCCTCAGCAGTGAAAGCTCGGGAGTCTTAACCACTGGACTGCCAGGGGAGTCCCCCATTCTGGTTCTTAAGGAAAAGCAGCTAACATGTACTGGGCACTGATCCCATGCCAGATGTCATGTTAAACTGGTCCTTTAATCACCTTTTCAGTGGCGAGGTCGGGCTCAGCTTGGCTGTTCTGAAGGTGAGGGAATTAGGAAGGGGAAGCACTCCCCCGGGGCGCACAGTCGCAAGGAGCAGGCAGGAGTGGAGCCGAGCGTCCCTCCCGCATCCCAGCCCCTCTGCTCTTCTCCAAGGAGTGGGAGCGGGGGCGTGGGAGGCGTCAGGCCTCCGCAGAACTGGGACTCCTAAGCCGTTGGCCCCGGTTGCAACTCTGCTGGTCTCCCTCCACCAGTCGGACCCTTTGGGGCTGAATGCGACCCCCCTGCCCCAAGACTCAAGCTTGGTGGAAACCCCCCCGGCTGAGAACAAGGCCCGAAAGCGGCAGCTCCCGGGAGCGC
>NW_006778494.1:120933-144614 GCF_000442215.2 Lipotes vexillifer | reverse complement strand
CCAGCGGCAATGGCGTGAAGAAGCCCAAGGTGAGTGTGTGTGGACTCGGGAGCTGGCTGGGCCGTGGCAGCCCAGCCGGGTCCCCTGTGAGCGCTGAGCACTGGCAGACTGGTTGGGAGGGGGCCCGGGGCGCAGCTCACCAGGTGCATGGCGTCGGCGCGTGGGCCAGCTCTCCTGACCTGACGCCTTTGACTCTTGCTCCAGATTGAAATCCCCATGACACCCACGGGCCCGTCAGTGCCCAGCTCCCCCAGCGTCCCAGGAACCCCAACCCTGAAGATTTGGGGGACATCCCCTGAAGATAAACAGCAGGCAGCTCTTCTCCGACCCACTGAGTGAGCCCCTGCTGGTTGGCTTGGGAGTGCCGATCACTGATGGTCGGCCTGCCTGGGACTGTGGGGTGGCAGGCAGGGCATCCCTTTCCTCATTGCTTCCGTCTGTGCCCCAAGGGTGTACTGGGATCTTGACATTCAGACCAACGCTGTCATCAAGCACCGGGGGCCATCGGAGGTGCTGCCTCCGCATCCCGAGGTGGAGCTGCTCCGTTCCCAGCTCATCCTGAAGCTTCGGCAGCACTACCGGGAGCTGTGCCAGCAGCGAGAGGGTAACTGCCTCCTGGGCCCCGGCCTCCTTTGCTTCCAACCACCGTTAGCAAGAGCTAGGGCTTGGCCAGTGGGGCTCGGGGAATGGCACAGCGGAGCCCAGTGGTTGAGCGTGTGCTTTGGAGGGGTCCCGGCTCCACGAACCACTGGCTCTGTGACCTCGGGTTCATCGATTAACTTCTCTGCCTTGAGTTTCCTTATCTGTAAGATAGTGACAGTAACAGTGCCTACATAAAGGGCGGCTGGGATCAGTAACGCCCAAACAACAAAACCAATCATTAACACTTCCAGTGCTCACTGTCTGCCAGGCACTGTTCGAAGCCTTGTCATGTATCTGTAAAAGGGCATAAAAACCCGAGCACCTATACCTTACAGGGTTACTACAAGGAGTAAATGTGTAATAAACTGTAGCTTTTATTAAGTAGCAGATAAGCCTGCTTAACTTGGCTGAAATATAGAATCCGTCCCTCCCCTCTTTGTTACCCTTTGTAACATCCTTTATAAAACCAGCAATTCTCAGAATACTCTGGGAAGTGTTGCCTAGGACTAAGCTCCTGACCTAACAGGGGCTGTCTTGTTTACTGTTGCACTTCCAGTGCCCACGCCATGCCTCCTGTTCCGGCTGGCATGGAGCCTGCTGACTGAATCCAGACCTTCATCAGCTCTCCTGTCCCACAGGCATTGAGCCCCCCCGGGAATCCTTCAACCGCTGGATGTTGGAGCGCAAGGTCGTGGACAAAGGCTCTGATCCTCTGTTGCCGAGCAACTGCGAACCGGTCGTGTCACCGTCCATGTTTCGCGAAATCATGAATGACATTCCCATCAGGTACAGCCCCGCAGCTGGGGCCGACTCTGGCAACTTGGTTTGTGTGCCCAGGCCGGTATAGAAGGGCTCTAACTCTGCCTACTCTCTAACCCAGGTTATCCCGAATCAAGTTCCGGGAGGAAGCCAAGCGTCTGCTCTTCAAATACGCAGAGGCTGCCAGGCGGCTCATCGAGTCCAGGTTTGGCTCTGTCTCATGACCCTGGCACAAGGGGGCTCCGACCAGAGTGGGGGAGGAGGGCACAGGCCATTTGGCCCACTCTCAGGGCCCTGTCCTTGCTCTTGGTGGCAGGAGTGGGGCCAGCTCCCAAAGGCAGAACGAGGGTCATGACGTCAGCCTGGGTGTTGATGCCCAAATGCCAGTGGAAGTAGGATGGGAGGAGGAGGAAGGGTGGAGCAGACGCTTAACAGCCGGCCCCTTTATGTACCCTCAACTGGCAGGAGTGCATCTCCCGACAGCAGGAAGGTGGTCAAGTGGAACGTGGAGGATACCTTCAGCTGGCTGCGGAAGGACCACTCTGCCTCCAAGGAGGACTATATGGTGAGTGTCCCCAGCCGGAAGGCCAGTGGTGGAAAGGCTCTGTGGCCACTGTCTCCGAGAAGCCCACTCTGCCTGCTGAGGCTGGGCGGGCCCCACGGCAGCCTTCTGTGCAGTACAGTGGACCTCTGACAGTCATCAGTCCCCAGACTCACATCTGTGAAGATGTTCCTCTAGGCTCCTGGCTTTCTCCCAAAGGACATTTCCGTCCGCGTTCTTAATAGAATCCTGTGCTCGGCCACACACCATAAGTAGCTGCCTTTTCAACTTAATGAATGTTCAACACCTCCCTTTAGATTTTTGGAAACAGATGGACAAACTGCCTTTTCTTGGGTGTGTGTGGCCCTATTTCAGTTAAGAGCTACCACCAGATTCAATTGCCCACTTTAATGTGTCCAAAACAATTGTTTTCTGGCCCAAACCCATCACTTCTTTAACTCTCCACCAGCACTAGCAATGGGCTTTCTTTTCAGGACCATTTTTCACAAGAGACAAGGTTTCGCACTTCACGATAGTAACTGTGTACTTGACACGTAGAGAGTGACAAAGGTAGGTGTACTCACTAGCCAGAGTGACTCACTTTCACCCATCACTTTGACACGTGCAATTCAGCATAATTACAGATGCCTACAGTTAACCGTACACATTGATAAAATCTCAAATTGCAAATCTGCAGTGACCAAAGAGCCCCTGTTTTACAGTAGTCTTTCTCCCCATAGACTGCAAATGCCTTATAAGCAGGGATTGTGCCTGGTTTGTCTGTTTCCCCAGCAAGTATCAAGGGATTTGGCCCAGTGTAACCCCAACAATAAATGCTGGCATTTATTGGACACTTACTGTATGCCGGGGGCTTGGCAAGCCCTTAATGGGAATGATCGCATTTAATATTCAAACTGCCCTGTTAGGTGAGTATTTTGTGTTCCCTTAGCAGCTGAGGAATAAGATTCACAGATGCTGAGGGATTTGTCCAAGTGACACAGCTAGTAAGTAGCAGAGCCTGTTTCAGAACGAGGACTGTTGGAATCTAACAGCCCTCCCCAGCCAGCCCACCAGAGCCCTGATCAGGAGTGTGTCCTCCAGGATCGCCTGGAGCATCTACGGAGGCAGTGTGGCCCCCACGTCTCGGCCGCAGCCAAGGACTCCGTGGAGGGTATCTGCAGTAAGATCTACCACATCTCTCTGGAGTACGTCAAACGGATCCGAGAGAAGCACCTTGCCATTCTCAAGGAAAACAACATCCCAGGTAAGGCACCAGGTGGCAAGGAGCCAGCTGTGACGCCACCAACTCAGTATCCCGGGCCCTGACACAGGGACAAGTGAGGCTGAGCCTCAAGGCCGCCGACTGGTTTGGGGAAGCCTGTTTCTCCCAGCAGTGCTTGGGGCGAGACCTGCTGTGACCTTCGGCTCTGGGCTTTTAGCACTCCTCTAGGAAACAGGGGAAGGGATGAGAAAGGGAGAGTCAGAGGAGGGAGAGCGAGACAGGCCAGGGGTAAGTAGTTAGGTGGACCTGCTTTCACATCTGTTCTCTGCAAGCCTCACTGAGGTGTGACACCTGGCACAGGAGCGTGTGAGGATTGCGTGGGAACTAAAGTGCTGGGCCCCAAAAGATCCCTAAATAAGGTATTGTGACTGTGATGACGAAGGCAGCGCAGGTCTCATACTTCTGCCTGGCAACAAACCCACAGCTTGCCTGCCAGGCCCCAAGGCATGGTGGCCCGGGGGCCTGAGTCAGTACGGAGCGTGTTGACGTGGGCCACTGGTTCTCGCGCCTGCCAGTTGCCTAGCTGTTTCCTTCGTTACCGAGCTGTCTGAGCTGCAGTTTGCTCCTCCACAGGGTGAGACTTACCGCCCTTGGTTACTGGGATGCGCGTGTGAACCGCCTGGCCCTCGGTAGGCACCGAGGCTGTCCAGGGTGAGAGTTGGCGGCCCCTCACTCTTCTCCTGCCCACAGAGGAGGTGGAGGCCCCCGAGGTGGAGCCCCGCCTGGTGTACTGCTACCCAGTGCGGCTGGCTGTGTGTGCACCCCCGATGCCCAGCGTGGAGATGCACGTGGAGAACAGCGTGGTCTGCGTCCGGTATAAGGGCGAGATGGTCAAGGTCAGCCGCAGCTACTTCAGCAAGCTGGTGAGAGCTGGGGGGTGGGGCAGGCAGGTGCCCCGGGAGCGGGGGGCAGGGCTCATCTTTCTGGGCCTGGAGTCCTCCGCAGGAGGCAGTGACGAGGGAGGGAAGGGCTGCTGCTCAAGGCCCCTGCTTTCTGTCCTACAGTGGCTCCTTTACCGCTACAGCTGCATCGACGATTCTGCCTTTGAGAGGTTCCTGCCCCGAGTCTGGTGTCTTCTCCGTCGGTACCAGGTACGGGCCTGGGGCAGCTGGAGTGGGGGCTCCTCTGGAGCTGGGGGAGGCTGCGCCCCAGAGGCTGAGCGCGGCTGCTCTGCAGATGATGTTCGGCGTGGGCCTCTACGAGGGGACGGGCCTGCAGGGCTCGTTGCCTGTGCACGTCTTCGAGGCCCTCCACCGGCTTTTCGGCGTCAGCTTCGAGTGCTTCGCCTCACCCCTCAACTGCTACTTTCGCCAGTACTGCTCTGCCTTCCCCGACACGGACGGCTACTTCGGCTCCCGCGGGTGAGGGTCCGGGCCCAGTACATTCCCTCTTGCCCGGGCAGCCATCCTCCAGAGCACAGAGCCCACCTGGGTCAGCTGCTTCCCGAGGCTTGAGGGCTTTGGAGCTGGGCAGTCTGGGGTGGAATCCCTACCCCCCGCCAGCTGTGTGACCTTGGACATGTGGCTCAGTGTCTGGGAGCCTGTGCGACGCCCTCACCCAGCCTGTGGCTCTCAAGAGAATTAGCCCAGGCGTGGAGCAGCAGCGCCTGGATCCGGACACTGAGAGGAGTGAGAGGTGTGGCGGGGGCCTGGGGGCGTGGACGGATGAGAGGGGCAGCTGCCGCCAGGGCAAGCTCAGCAGCAGGGGATTCCTGGGTGTGGCTCGTGCTGTGGTGGCACTGGAATCAGAACTGGACTGGGGCTCCAGCTCCTCCACTAACCAGTTCAGTGAACCTGGGCCACCAAACCTGAGCCTCTGTGTCCCCATCCATTCAACAGAGATGGCCACACCTTGTCCCAGAATTAAGGGTGACTCTTGGCCTCTGGCCTGCCCAGAGCCATCTCTCCAACGTGGCTGCCTACACACGGGGGCAGCGCCTGTGTTTGGTGGAGGGACTGGGTCCTGGTGGGACCTGAAATGCTCACCTCTGTCCCCAGGCCCTGCCTGGACTTCTCCCCGCTGAGTGGTTCCTTCGAGGCCAACCCTCCCTTCTGCGAGGAGCTCATGGACGCCATGGTCTCTCACTTTGAGGTGGGTGTGTCGCCACGGGTGGGGGGCGGCGAGCAAGATGGCCGGCCGTTGGAGGGCCAGGCCCTGATGGCCACCGTGGGCCCCTCCCACAGAAACTGCTCGAGAGCTCGCCAGAGCCCCTGTCCTTCATCGTGTTCATCCCCGAGTGGCGGGAACCCCCGACCCCAGCGCTCACCCGCATGGAGCAGAGCCGCTTCAAGCGCCACCAGCTGGTCCTGCCCGCCTTCGAGCACGAGTACCGCAGCGGCTCCCAGCATGTCTGCAAGAAGTGGGTGCTGGGCGGGCGGGGCAGGGGGGCTGGGCTGCCGGGCAGGGCTGACCAGGCCGGGCCGGGCCCCTCCCTGAGCCGCTGCCTCTGCCCGCAGGGAGGAAATGCACTACAAGGCCGTCCACAGCACGGCCGTGCTCTTCCTACAGAACGACCCTGGATTTGCCAAGTGGGGGCCAACGCCCGAGCGGCTGCAGGAGTTGAGCGCCGCCTACCGGCAGTCGGGCCGCAGCCATGGCTCTGTCGGCTCCTCGTCGTCCTCCTCGGAGGCCAAGGACCGGGACTCAGGCCGCGAGCAGGGCCCCAGCCGGGAGCCTCACTCCACTTAACACATCCTGCGGGGAGGAGGAGCCCCCGGGTGCTGGTCTGGACTGCTGGCGCTCAGGCCTCTTGGGGGCTGAGTGGATCCCAGGACCCTCCTTCTGGGGTGGCAGCAGGACCCAGACTGCCAATGACATAGGAAGATTACAGCTCTGCCAGGGCTTCCCCTCCCTGCCCGCATCCCCCCAACCTCCCACCTCAAACTCACTCCAAGTCCCCTGTAAATAGGCCCCATGCCTTCCCTTCCTTCCCCGGCCCCCATCGTGTTGCCACCTTGTTTCATTTGTAAAAGGAAATACAGAACCACCTCCCCCCTCAAGAATGTGTGAGGGTCTTGAGGGCAGAGAAGGCTGAGGAACCTGGAGCAACTTCTGGGACCACAGCCTGCTACATCCAGGTTCACCTTCTCATGAGCCCTGGGCCTGCACACCCAACCCAGGGCGCCGGTATCTTACTAACTTCTCATCCTGTCGTCCCCACAACTGGGTCCCTGGCGGCCTCCGCCTACGTCCAGGAGGTCTGAAGGATCCAGAGCCCTCCCTGCATCAATAATCTGCAAGCCTCAAACTCCCACAGCTGGTATCAGCTTCACTGATCCCTCTGGGGAGCAGAGGGCAGGTAGCTGTGTCGAGGCAGAAACCTAGATGCCTGCTGGCCCTGGAGCCAGCACAGTGAGTGGGCAGCCAGCTATGTTTTCCAGTCAAGGGTCAGGAGGGAAGAGCAGGTCAGAGGCACCTGGTCGGGGCGCGTGGCCTCTGCAGGCACCTGGCTGTGCTCTGAGGACCTCTAGGCAAGGAGCCAGTGCTCCCCCGAGGCCGGGCAGGAAGCAGGGTCTGAAGGTGCTCAGTGGGGCTTTCACCAGCTTAGCCATCTCTCCCAGTATTAGGCCTTTGCCCCGAGGGTCCGCCCTACTGGGCCACTGTACTTACAGAGGCAGGCCAAGATGATGCGCTGCGGGGCTGGGCAGCTTCCACCTCATTTCCACCCTGTGGGCTGTGGTGGGCTCCTCCTCCTTCCTAAATCCTTGCCTGGTTCTGGCTGTAGCAGCACATGGACAAAGTGAGCTGGCCAAGGTTGGACTCTGGTCCCTTTATTGAGACTGAGGGGCCAGTGGGTCCATCCAAACAAAAATAAATTTCTCTCCCAAAGCCTGCCTGCAGGCTGGGGCCCCCAGCATGTCCTGGCCGGGGCCCACGGCTGTCCCCTAACCCCAGCAGCACGGGTCTGGCTCCCCAGGAGTGACAGGATGCTGGCTGCTCAGTATCTGGAGATCCTAGGTGGAGCAGCGAGGGAGTCCCAGTGGGCCCCCCACCCCGAGCAGGGCTGGCCCCAACATCCATGGTCTTTGCTGGGCCCCTGGGGCTCAGTCATCGGTCAGGGTGATGACGTCGTACTCGATGCCCTGATGTTGCAGCTGTTGGATGTGTTCAGGCACTGCCTCCTCCGTGCCGAACAGGCCTTGGGCTTGGGCCATGGCAGCATCGGCCACCGCTGCCAGGGGAGGGGAAAGGATGGTGAGTGAGCCTGAGGCCCAGGAACTAGGCCTGGGCCCCAGGCCCCCAAGACCCTCAGGGTCCAGCCCCATACCTGTGACAGCTGAGTGTGCTGCAGCCTCAAGCTGGGCCTGTGTGACAAGCTGCTGGCCTGGGGACACCGGCACATACTGGATCTGGAGGAGAGAGGCAATGAGATGCAGCCTTACCAGGACCCCTGCCCATGGCCCTGGCTCCACCTGGTCCCCAAGGGCCCTACCTGGGACTCCTGAAGGAACGGCGCCCCTTGTTCATACTGGATGTGTGTGATCTGGCCCTCCTGGACCTGGAGAGAGGAAGCCAATCCAGTTACTCTCAAAGGAGGATGTACACCCCTCTTCTCACTCCTCACTCGCGTTCCAGGCCTGGCCTACCTGGATGTGATGGCCCTCCGGGACCACGACGTATTCCTGGGGGAGCAGGTGCTGGACTCCGTCCTGGGAGATGATGTACTGTACCTGAGGAAGGGGGGAGACTCTGAGGCAGGTGCTGGGGCCCCGCTCCTTGGGAGCTCAGCGAGGAAGGCAGAGCAGGGGGGTCAGGGACTCCCCGTCAGCAATGGCAGCTGGAGGAGGAGTTTGGAAAGTACTGTTCCCCCAACCCCCTCCTGGGAATGGGGCCTGGGGGTTGGGGGGAGGAGGGCGGGCACTCAGGGCTGAGGTGGCGGCAGCAGCTCACCTGGTTATCAGATGTCACCAGGTGCTGGACCATCTGGCCATCTGCTGTAGTGATCTCTTGGATGTAGGTGGCTTCCTCCTGTCAGGGCCAGGCCAGCTCTAGCTTCAGATTTCTGTGTGCCCTCACCCCTGCCCACGACCTGCCAGCAAGGCCCCCAGCCCAGGCTCTCACCTGATTGGTCACTGTCTGTTCCTGGGCCACAATGATGTGTTCCTGGCCCAGTGCCTGCTGTAGCCGCTCTGGGCCCAGGACCCCGTGACTGGACTGGAGTGCAGCTGGGCAGAGAGGGGTGGACGCTCGTTCAGGGGAACCTGAGACGCCCTGGCCCCGCCCTGGCCCAAAGGTGCCTTCTGGGGCAGCGGCTCAAGTCCTTTGTCCACCCCGGGGCCCCAGGCACCACTCACTGTGCAGCGTGGCCAGCGTCTCGTCGTCACTGTTCAGGATGATAGTCTGGGTGGGGGTCTTGGGGGTCTGGGCCGGGGCCCGCGTGGTCGGGGTCGCCGCCTTCCTCCCGTCGGGACTGTGCAGCCGCTGGATGTGGAACTTGAGGTGCCCGTTCCGGTTGAAGCTGAGGGCGAAGGAAGGCGGCTCAGGGGCGGCCCCACCACGCGTGCCCGGCAGCCCCTGCCCACCTGCGCCCGGCCTCACCGCTGCCCGCAGAGGTGGCACTCGAAGGGCTTCTCATTGGTGTGGGTCAGCATGTGGCGCCGCAGATCCTTCTTGTTCTTGGAAGCGAAGCTGCACTGGTTGCACTGGTGGGGCCGCAGGCTTGAGTGCTGCGCCATGTGGGCCTGCAGATGGGGCGGAGTCGGGGCACCGGCTGAGTGAGGACAGATGGCTCCCCACAGACAGGGGAGCCAAGGGACCCTGACCTCAGGCGCGGTAGACGTGGGAGGAGCTGGGTGAGAAGTACAAGCCAGACCAAGGTCTGGCACCCCTGGGTGTTGAAGGGAAGAGCCACGGGCTCCGTCGTGAGGCCGCTCGGAAAGCCCTGTGTCTGTTGACACTCAGTTCAGCCCTGTGAAACGTACAGGCTCAAAGAGGGGCCTCTGAAGGTCGTCCCCAGCTCTGACACACTGGGTTCTGGGCCCCACTCCCCTCACTGAGCCGCTGTGAGGATTCAGCACGCGCTCAGATCTGAGAACCGATGATTTCCGGGTGAACAGACGGAGTCCCCGGAACCTGGCCTGCTCCACACCGACCCCCGCACCTCCCTGGGACCCTGTGCCCTCAGTGTTCTGGACAACTCGAATCTCCCCAGCTGCCTCACGCCACCGCCCCTCTGCTCCTGCAGGCCCAGCTCAGCCATCACCTCTGGGACGTCCCCCAAGCACCCCAAGTCCACGTGACTCGTTCCGCATCTGTGCTCCGCCGTGCGCACTTAGTTCACACCGGGGACACTGTCGGGTGTTAGTCACCACCTGGTGTGCCTCCCCACCAGACTGAGCCCCCTGAGAGCTGGGGCCTTTGCTGAGTCATCTCTGACCCCAGCGGGGAGTGGAGGACCTGGCCTGGGGGGGGGGGGGCTCAGTCCAGGCTTGTTACACAAACGGGTGCCAGCAGAGGGACGGGGGTACCTACCCGGACCTCGGGCCACTGGCGAGCACTGAAGGGGCAGTCGGGGCACTTGAAGGCACTAGGCCCAGCGTGGGCCCGTTTGTGACTTTCCATCTCAGCTCGGCCAGGGAAGGCCTCGGCGCAGATCTTGCAGGAAAACTTCTTTGACGACGCAGTGGCTGC
Source organism: Lipotes vexillifer (assembly GCF_000442215.2). Lineage (NCBI taxonomy): Eukaryota > Metazoa > Chordata > Mammalia > Artiodactyla > Lipotidae > Lipotes > Lipotes vexillifer. Next base: position 134,760 of record NW_006778494.1, on the reverse strand, counting down.
AGATGGTGGCGAGGGGGGCACTACCAGGCCCAGGGCTTTGCTGGCAGCAGGAGGTGGGGAGGCAGAGCCCTGGGGGTCCCCTGCTCGGCGAGTCCTGGCTGGAGACGGGGGCTCAGGGCCGTCTCTGGGCAGCCCCCCACACTGCAGCAAGGGCCACTTGGCTCCAGAGGCCAGGGCGTCTGGACTTGGGAAGGAGATGGAGCCATCTGCAGTCAGCTGTGGACAGGCAGGGGAGCGTGAGGCGCGGAGGGAGGGAGGGAGGGAGGAAGAAATGGGAAGAGTAGAGGTGGCAACCTCCAGCCTCACCTCGATGTGGTGCAGCTGGGTCCCGTCGGCGGCCATGATGAAGTGGGTGCCAGCTTCTTTCAAGGTGTCACTCACAACCACGGCCTGGGCTGCCTCCCCGGGGGGCTCCTCGCTGTGGGCAGAGGAGGGGGGGGGGGAAAGGCAGCGTTCCAGGGGAGGAATGGAGGGCCACAGGAGTCCCCTTCCCCAAGAAAGGCATCAACTGAGGAGTGACTGCCACCGCAGGTTGACCCCTGGCTCCTCCCTTTACCAGCCGAACCTCTGCTGCCTCTTGCGTAAATGGCGACCAAGTGTCCAGAGATCGTCCTTCTCAGAAGCGGTCATCCCTGCCCCCTCGATGGGCATGCTGGGGGGTGGCGAGGTGAAGGGCTCCAGGGGTCAAGCCCAAGTCTGACCAGGTGGGGCAGGAGGAGAGGGCGAGTGGGGAGGCAGGGCTGCAAGGACCCATGGGCCAAGGGTAAAGGGCAGATGCTGAGAGACTGGGCTGCCCAGGTGCCGGCCCAGGGATTCTGACTCCCATCCCAGCTGAACAATCTGGTACTTGAATTCAGGGCTTCCTCAGCCTGCCCAGGGGTTCAGTGAACATGCGAAACATAAACATTTCTGCCCCAAACGCGCTCAGTGTAGAGAAAGCCAAGTGCAGCTGCAGGGCCTCCAATGTCGCTAAGGAGCCTGAGCTCATTCCTAAAACGACCTCAGGGAAACGACCTCAGGGACTGTCCCGTACGAGGAGGACGTGGGCTTTGGAACCACAGAGACCAGGGTCAGATCTACAGCCTGTCTGCCCTCAGGCGAGTTACTTCGCCTCCCTTCTCATTTGTAAAGAGAGGGAAACATGCATCTCATGGGAATGGTTTAGGTGAGTTCACGAATGTCAAGTGCCCGGCACATCTTAAGTGACTCTTGACCTCCTGAAGGGACACGACACACCTACAGCCCAACTGTTTTACATGTATTAGGAGTTTTACCTCCTGCCAACTGGGGGGGGGGGGGGGGGTAAGGCAGCGTTCCAGGAGAGGAATGGAGGGCCACAGGAGTCCCCTTCCCCAAGAAAGGCATCAACTGAGGAGTGACTGCCACCGCAGGTTGACCCCTGGCTCCTCCCTTTACCAGCCGAACCTCTGCTGCCTCTTGCGTAAATGGCGACCAAGTGTCCAGAGATCGTCCTTCTCAGAAGCGGTCATCCCTGCCCCCTCGATGGGCATGCTGGGGGGTGGCGAGGTGAAGGGCTCCAGGGGTCAAGCCCAAGTCTGACCAGGTGGGGCAGGAGGAGAGGGCGAGTGGGGAGGCAGGGCTGCAAGGACCCATGGGCCAAGGGTAAAGGGCAGATGCTGAGAGACTGGGCTGCCCAGGTGCCGGCCCAGGGATTCTGACTCCCATCCCAGCTGAACAATCTGGTACTTGAATTCAGGGCTTCCTCAGCCTGCCCAGGGGTTCAGTGAACATGCGAAACATAAACATTTCTGCCCCAAACGCGCTCAGTGTAGAGAAAGCCAAGTGCAGCTGCAGGGCCTCCAATGTCGCTAAGGAGCCTGAGCTCATTCCTAAAACGACCTCAGGGAAACGACCTCAGGGACTGTCCCGTACGAGGAGGACGTGGGCTTTGGAACCACAGAGACCAGGGTCAGATCTACAGCCTGTCTGCCCTCAGGCGAGTTACTTCGCCTCCCTTCTCATTTGTAAAGAGAGGGAAACATGCATCTCATGGGAATGGTTTAGGTGAGTTCACGAATGTCAAGTGCCCGGCACATCTTAAGTGACTCTTGACCTCCTGAAGGGACACGACACACCTACAGCCCAACTGTTTTACATGTATTAGGAGTTTTACCTCCTGCCAACTGGGCTTGGGTGGGCGGGGTCCTCATCTGACTCCCCCAAGCACACCTATAAACGGCTGGAGGGGGGAGTCTCGCAGGCAGCAGATCTCACCTGTAAGGTGTGCCAGGAGCCGATGTGCCCTCCTCCATGGTGGGTGCCGTGATGACGCTGTAGCCAGCCCCGCCGAATGGCCCAGGCGCCAGGGTGATCTGCTGTAGGTCCGGGGCGCCTAGCTGGCTCTCGGCGGCCACGCTGCCCCCTGGCTCTGCCATGTGGAGGGCTACCACTTGGGAAGTGGCACCTGCTGGGGAGGGCTGCCCACCAGAGGATGCGAAGCCTGCTTCCACGTCCTCTGACTTCACCACGGCTACCTGCAACGGCACGAGTGGGCATTGCGAGCGGGGTCTGTGGCAAAGGAGCTGGCGTTCAACGCCCTTTTCTATCTCAGGGCCTCAAAGCTCACCCACGGTCTGGCGGGGACCCAGTGCCACCACCACGTGTTCACACGAGCCCAACTGTGTGTTCCTGGCAACCGGAAAGAGACTTAACAAGAACAGGCTAGAGCGTTACCGCCCCCCAAGGGCACTGGGCAACGTCTGGAGATTTCTGGTTGCCACAGTTGGTTGGCACCTAGGGGGCAGAAGCCAGAGCTGCTGCCAAACATCCCAGATGAGCAGGACAGCCCCCTCAGCAAGGAATTATCTGGCCCAAAGTGCCAAGGATAAGGAATCCTGAGGAAGAGGAACAAGTGGCCGACCATTTAAGAGAAAGATGCAGTAGTCGGAGCTCTACCTCACATCCTACTCCAAAGCCTGCTTCCAGTGTTTCCAAGATCGAAATGTAACAAATAAAACTCGAGATACATTACAAGAGAATATGGACATTCCTATAATCCTTGGGGTGCGAAGAGTTTCCTAATCATGACAGAATATGGTAAAACCTACAGAAAAACAAACCATAAAATGAGATCAGAAAACAAAGAAGCTGGGGGCATGGGGGGAGATGGTATTTAATAATTCACGTAAGAGATAAAAAGTGGAGTTCCCACACATACAAACAGCCCTTGCGAAGTTATATGAAAGAGACTAATAATTTAATGGAAAAACAGATACAGGACACAAACATACGTCAGAGAAGAAATAAAATGGTCTATGAACATAAAGAAACTCGATCCCTTTTGTGATCACAAAATTATAAGCTAAGACCCTGACATATACTTCCATCACATGGAAGAGATTTATAAAGACTGATGCCCAGCGCTGGCGAGGCTGTGAGGAAGCACACGCTAGTGGTGGTCATGTAACTGACATAGCTTTTACGAGGCATCACACCTTGGGACCCACTGATTCTATTTACTTCTAGGAGGCTCTTTTCCCCCCCAACTAAAAAGCATGTTTATGAGCACCCAAAAATGTATGTGCACTGAAGCACTGCCTTGAGTTAATGACAAGGAAGCCACCCACGCGTAAAGGACTGACGAAATAAGCTTCAGAACATCCCCAGGACGGAATGAGGTGGAGACGTCAGGAAGGAGTGGACGCGTGTGGGTGGCCAGGCCGTGCCTCCCACGCTGCAGAGGGAAGAAAAGCTAGGCTGCCTGTGAGCGCGGATGGCGTGATCCCATTTTTTAAGGATCAGGAGGTCTCTGTGTTAGTGAGCACGTGGACAAAACTGCAGAAACGCTTATTAACCTGTTAACAGTGGAATCGGAGGGGAGGGGAGGAACCTTAAGGACTTTCACCTTCTGAAGAGAACAATTCTTAACGCTCATTTTGGGTTTCACAAGCGTTATGTTTTTGTAATCAGAAAAACCAACCAACCAAAATGGATGATACTGGCATGAGAACGGCAGACAGAGCAATAGAACAGAACTTGTCTAGAAACAGACTCCTGTACCTGGGGGAATCCAGTGCACAATAAATGGGACGCTTTGAACCACTGGGGAAAACGAGAGGATTCGATTTATTGCGCTGGACAACTTCTGGGAAAAAAATAAACTTAGTCCCCTACCTTTCTGCACACACCAAAAGTGAATTCCAGGTGGAGTAAAAATTTAAGTATAAAAAATGAAACCCTAAGAAGAAAATACAAATGAATGTTTATATAATGTTGAGGTGAAGAGGCCTAAGGACGATACCACAGGCAAAAACTAGAAAAGCCTGATACGCTGAACTGTATCTAAAAATGTACACCTTCTACACACCCCCACATGCCACAAACTAAACTCTCTGAAGATTCCAGGTCCAGCAGCAGGCTCCCCTCCACAGAGCTCTGTCCCCCAGCAGCATGTCACTGTTCCAAGTTGTTGGAATTCATCATCTCAAACACACAGTCTCCATCTTTTCAAGAGGCTGGGAGATGGGAGGTGCTAACAAACCTCTCTCTGCCTTAGAGAATCCTGGAGAGGCGCGGGGGAAGGGGAGGGAGAAGATGCTGAACCTGGGGGCAGATGTGCTAGGCTTAAGGTGCATGGAGCATGTGAGAGGTCGGAGCTCAGGAAAGCCTTGGGAACCTCTGGGCTGTGGGAGGTGGCATGGAATGAGGGTGCTAGGCTAGATGGGAAGCTAGTTCAGACTCATGGGCACGGGCGGTGCTTACCGCTCAGCATGGCGGAGACCGCTGGTGACTCCGGACAGCAGAGTGGGAGAGCCTCTGCCCTCCCGGGGCCTCCCTGGCACAGCGGTCCCCCTCCTCTGCGTCTGCCCACTGGGTTTCAGTGGATCTGTCTCCCACTGACTGGGAGCTCCCTGAGGGCAGGGCACGTCTGCTCCATCACTAGCCTCCGCTCCCAGTGTCCAGCGCAGACCTGGCATCACGGGTAAAGCCGGGCTGGGGAGGAGCTCACCTGCAGGGCCGCGCTGCCCAGCTCCCGCCGAGTGCTCATGTTCAGCAACAGGTCCAAGGCTGTCTGTGTGGCCATGGCCGTCGACTCCTCAGCTCCTGGGTGGGTGGGACGTGAGCCTTAGAAATGGCTGGAAAACTGGCACCCAACGCCCTCTTCCCCAGCTTTCGGCCCCCACCGGCACGAGCCCTGCCCCTGCTCCCACCGGCCCTCAGAACTCACCTTGCTGGTAGATGATGGTGGCACCACCCAGGGTGTCAGAACAGAGCAGCGGGGGTGTCTCGGGTGACTGGAGAGGTGCTGCCTCTGGGGGGATCTGCGGGGTGGGAACATGGCCAAGTGTGACAGGGGGCAGCTCTGTCAGATTCAAGTGCATTCACCAAGCACCTCCTATGTGCCAGACACTTTACAGCTATTGGCTTGTTTCATCTTCACCCTCTTCAAGGTATTTTCAAGATATTTACCAGCTCCATGCAACAGATGAACTAAGGTTAAGGATCCCACAGCTAGTAAATAGCAGAACTGGGACTTGAACACAAGACTATCTGACTCCAGAGCCTCTGTGTTCTACCAGCACATTGTGGTGGTCCATCTTTTGGGGAGGGGAGGGGAGGGGAGGGGGCAGGCAACATACTCAGCTACAAGACTATATTTCTCAGCCTCCCTTGCGGCTGGGTAAAGAGTGGCCCTGTAGCTAAGCAGGAGCTTCTGGTAAAAGTTCACGAGGAAGGTAAGATGGATAGATGGCGGGCATCATTTTTGCTCTTCCCCTATCCCTTCCTCCTGCTTCTTGCCTGGGATGTGGCTAGGAAGGCTGGAGCTCCTGCAGCTATATGGGACCATAAGCCAATCACAAAAATGGGAGTCATATGCCTAGGACGGCTGGGAAAAAGTATCGAGAAAGCTTGGTTCCTGATGACTGATCAAGGAGCTGCCACATCAGCCCTGGGTTGCTGACCTTTGGACTTCTTTTACATGAAGAGAATAATAAACTATCACCATAGTCAAGATACTGATATTTCCACGCTCTATTACTAGCACTGGAGCCACCCCTACTCTGAGATTAGGGTGACATATCTGTGACCTCAGCTGCTCTTCACCACAATCCAGAGAAGCAGGGGTCATTTCGCTGTACTCAGCGTGCCAGTGAGGATGCTAGGGCTGGGAGAGGCAGCATCACACTGGCATTGCAGCCAACGCTCCTAACTCCCTTGTCTGCTGCCTGAGCTTTTTACCTCAGGAGGTCCTGGGGAGCTGGGCGGAGGTCCAGGGGCTGCGCTATGCTGCTGCTTCAGCTCCTCAATCTGTTGTAGAGAGAAGAAGGGGCGACGGCGGGAAGGGGGCTCCTCGGGGTGGCGCCGCCCCCACTCCTCAAAGCTGCTTGCGTGTCGGCACCGTACGTGCAAGCGGAGGTTCTTCTTGTGTCGCGTGCTGAAGTGGCAGTACTCACAGGCAAAGGGCTTGGCCCCTGCAGGCACATGTGGAGGGATGCTTGGGCTTGCCCACCCCCTCTAGGAAGCCGTCTGTGACCCCAAGAACGTCTCCAACTGATTCACTCCCTGCGATGTATTCCCAAGCTCAGGGAAACCCATGCTCCGTGCAATTTGGTGTGCCAGGACAGAAACGAGCCAGGTCTCCCTCTGCGCGCACAGCCTTCCTCTGAGCGCCTATTTTCAAGGTCAGGTGACCACATACTTCTCTCATGACTCATCTCCTGAAGTGTCCCCCCAGCTCTCTTTCTCTCTTCTTCCCTAGTGTGTCTGCCAGAGGGCTAGGCACCGAGGAGGAGAAGGAACCAACTTTTGCTGTCCATCTTCTGTGGGCCAAGATGTGACGCTGCTTTAGTGGTTTCCTCTGTCGAGGGCAGGGCCTATGTAAGACCTCTCTCAAGCCCCAGCACCCAGAACAGACAGGGCTCAGGGAACAAATGGAACTCACGTTTATAACAACCCCATGGTTGGTACTTCTGATTCTCTCCTTTCACAACTAAGAAAGGTTCAGAGAGCACCAGCAACTGGCCCTGGGCCACACAGAGAAGAGCTGGCTGCGTTGGAAACTCAGCTGAGGTTAGAGTGACAGTCCCAGGGGGGATTCCCTGCAGTAGAAGGGCTGGGGCTGCCGAGGGGGATGAAGAGGACAGAGCTGAGCCTCCGACAGGGGGCTACGGTGTGATGGGGGGTGGCTGGCCTGACCTGTGTGCTTGACGGCCACGTGGGACAGCAGGAAGTCCTCTCGAAAGGTGCGGTAGGGGCAAAAGCTGCACTTGAAGGGCTTGTCGCTGACATGGGAAAGCTGGTGGTTCAGCCGCGCCTTCTTGTCCTCACAAACGAACTCGCAGAACTCGCACTTGAACCTGGAGGTGGTCGGAGAGGGGAGAGCTCAGCAACAGGGCGTGGTGGGACACCGCAGCCCCAGGGGCCTCCTCGGGGATGTACCTGCGGTTGGCGACGGCCTGGATATGCGTGAGCAGGTGCATCTTGAAGGTGTAGCGCTTCTTAAAGGACTTTCCACACTGTGGGGGGTGGCGGGGCAGGTCAGACGAGGGAGCCCCCAGGCGGGCCCCCTGCCCCCAGCCCCACCCACCTTGTCACACATGTGGGGCTTCTCGGTGCTGTGAGTCTTCATGTGCTGCGTGAGTCTCTTCTGCATGGGGTAGACACGGCCACACACAGGGCAGGGGAAGGAGCTCAGCTTCGGGGTCTGGGAAGGGACAGAAAGGGCCGGGTGGAGAGAAAAGGGGAGGAGAGAGGGTGAGACCGTGCCTCCTCCCCCCACAACCCCCCAGCCGCCCTCAAGCAGGCTTCCTTCCCGGCCTGGGGCCCCAGACTCACCGGGTCTGGCCTCTTCTTCCTGGGGGAGAAAGGCACAGGAGTCAGACCATCCTGTCCCCAGGCCCACCCCAGACCCTCCCCCGCTGACCAGACCCATCCTCGGCCCCGTCCTCAGCCCCGACCCAAGCCCCTTTCTCTTAGAACAGTATTCCCCCAATGGGAGTTCGATGGGGAAAATGCCAAGAGGTGTGCTGTAAATAAAGCTTTGCAGTCAACTAACTCTAGAAACAGTGCATTCTCTCTCTCTCTCTCTCTCTCTCTCTCTCTCTCTCTCTCTCTCTCTGTGTCACAAAATGCATTTGCGTTTTAAAGGCGCTGAGAAGCTCTGCAGGGAAGAGCTGTTGAACCAGGTTTTCGACCTGGTGTCCCTAATCTTATGTGGACATAGAACTCCCCCTCCCTTTTTATTTTTTTTTAAAGAAACACCTAAAAGCGGGAATTCCCTGGCTGTCCAGTGGTTAGCACTCAGCGCTTCCACTGCCGGGGCCTGGGGTCCAACCTCTGGTCGGGGAACTGAGATCCTGCAAGCTGCATGGTGACGCTTCAGTGAACAATCACTAGGCCCTTGAGGATTTTTGTTTTTCTACCCACTTGTCCTACATCTGCCCTATCAGTGCCGTGAGAGATGGAGTATGGACGTGGGGCCTGGAAGGCCTTCAGATCATTTTCTGAGACCCTTTAGGTGCACAATTTCCTTTAATCACCTCAGTAGTGACTGTCCCCAATTTACAAAGCTCGAAGCAGAAGAGACCGAATAAGGGACCTCTAGACCCTGACACTGTCCTGTTCTAAGCCAAGTGATCTGGGATGAATCGCCCTGCCTTTCCCCCATCTGTACTGTGCTGCAAAGGGGGCTGGCCCCGAGCAGGGGCTCAGTAAGGGGGAATCCGTGGTTACCCTGGGCCTCCACTTCCCCACCCCCACTGACCGGTCCCGGCTATGCACGGCCGCGTGCCGGATGACGTCCTTCCGGTAAACACTGGTGTAGCTGCATTCGTCACACTTGTAGGGCTTACTGCCCACGTGGTTGAACATGTGCTCCTGGGAGAGAAGCAGAAGGACAGGGGGCTGGGGTGTAGCCTGCCCACCCGCCCTGTGCCTACAGCCGTAGAGACGCCGTAGAGACGCCCCCTCCCCACTGCACCCTGGAACAACCCCTGCTCCCCACCCCTACCGCAGGGGTCCAGAGAACAACTTCTAGGTCCGGGTCTGAGGGAGGAAGCACTGTGTGCAGAAAGCACAGGGGCTCTGGCCATCTGTGCTCAAGCGACCCCCGACCTCCACCCGTGGGCAGCTCGGCCTCACTTTGGCCAAGCTGCGGTTTCCTGTGTCAGTAAAATGGGGCTCTCAACACCTATGACCTTGTTGCGCTACGTGAGATGATAAAGAGGAACCTCTTTCTTGAGACACGTTACCGCCACCAGCTGGGAGACTTTCTCACACACTGAATTCGATTAAAGCAGTTGCACTGCCATCTGCCAGGTGTGGTGGTAGTGAGGCAAGTCTAAGACGATGTGACGCCACCATGCAGTGTGAGGCCTACCACAGTGCGCCCTCGGCCCAGACGCGCACCCTGACACGGGGCAGGAGGGTGACTGCGGGTGCAGGTGACCTCCACTCCCCCCGGGGCCTTCTCCCATCCAGCGTCCCTTCTCCCCCTGCCCTCCCACGCCTCCACTTCCCTCGGCCGCACCTTGAGCGAAGACCAGCGGCGGGAGCGGTAGCTGCACTGCAGGCACTTGAAGAGCTGAGGGTTGCCAGCCTCGTGGGAGTTGACGTGGAAGCGCAGGTCCTCATGGGACAGGAAGCGGGAACCGCAGATGCGGCACAAGAAGGGCCGCAGGAGGGGTTTGGGCGACTTGTAATAGTACCTGCCAGGAGGGTGTTGGGGAGAGGTCTGGCTGGGCCAGGGGCCTGGCCACTTCCCCCTGCCCCCAGCCCTCATCTCTGCTCGCCACCGCCGTACTTGCGGTATTTCTTGCCGAGGAAGCGCCTGGAGGGTCGCCCACGGCGGCGGGGCGGGGCGTCGGGCTCGTCCTGGCAGGACGGTGCTGCCTTCTCCACTTCTGACTGGCTCACGCCGGGTTCCACAGGGGGCCGGTTGGCCTTGCCCAGGGCCACCAGGCATCCCGGGCCTGAGGAGCTGGGTGCCTCGGAGTCTTGTGGCTCCAGAGGGCTCTGCCCAGTCTGGGAGCTGACCAGAGGCTCTCCTTCCACACCTGCCATGGACACACCAGGACAGATGTGGACAGCTGTGCCAGAGGCCAGCCAAAATATCCTCCCCCCATACACTGTCACGGACCACTGATAGGCCCGTCAGGTCACGGGACAGACGCAAGCAGCCCGTGGTTAGAGGGCAGCGTGGACATATGCCCCCTCCTGCAGCTGACAGGCTGTTAGCACAGCACGACTTAAATGGGACAGTCTGGAGCAGCACTGGGAGAGCTGGGACCTCACGGCCAGGAGACCTGCGGGTAGGCTGAGCTGTCATCGACTTGCTGTGTGTTCTCAGGCAAAGCCACTCTCCTCTCTGAGTCTCATTTTTCCCGACTATCAAATGGATATAATTGTTGCTCTAGTGACCTCATGGGAACGTTCTAAAGTCTGGGGAGCAACAGCAACACTTAAACACTGGTTTTCCCAACGGAGGCTGTGCAGTTGGAGGGCAGACGGGAGGAAGGGAAGAGACATCACCGCACACACTCGCAAAGCCTCTGATGTCTGAACACCCGAATGCATTACCTATTCAAAAACACTAACAGCATTTCAATGTAATGTTTTAAAAATTCAAAATTATATGCCATTTTGTTTCTTAATGGGGTGCCAGGTTATTCAGGTGTGTTCGCCTTGTGAAAATTCACTGAGCTGTGAATTCACTAAGCTGATTCACTTAGCATACATGTGCTTTTCAACACATATACCTCAGTAAAAAGTTATTTGAAAAATAAGACAAAAAAATACAACACCCACAACTGCATGTACGAAAACAGCTACCGTGTATTTTTTCCGTCTATTTAAGCCTTAAAAAACAATCCTAAGAGGCGGGTGCTATCACCTCCATTCATAATAAGGGAATGGAAGATTCAAGAGGCAAAGTAACATGCTCCAGGTCACACAGCTGGTAGGTGGCAGAGCCGGCATTCATGCCCACAGCAGGTCTTTCCTGTCCCCGGCTTGTAATGCTCCAAGTCCGTGCTCCTCCAACATAGTCTCAGACCTCAGACTTATTCTCATTTTAGTAATAATTCTTAAAACTTAACTTATTAGTTCAGTTACAAATACTCAAACTTCTGTGCTGTGACAGCTTACCACCGAAAAGCTGTTTCAGAAAGCTGCTATATCCTAACTCTCAAGCTTGGTATGAGAGAGCTTTCCCCTTTACGAAGAGGCCTGCAGGTCACCCCGGTGGGTCTGAGACGTGCTGCTCTGCAAGCACGTCTGCAAGGGCTCCGTGAAGCAAGCGGGGAACGAGGCCACCCCTGGGCCCCACTGCACAGCCCCTCCCACAAGTAAGTCTCACCATCCAGGAGATCCGAGGTCTCCAGGCGAGGCAGCTTCCGGGGCCGGCCAGGTCTCCTGCGGGGTCTCGGTGTACTGGGAGTGGGGCGCTGGGGCCGTAGCTGCCGGCCCCGGGGCTCATCCTCAGCAGGGTTATAGTCGCTGTCCTCTGTGGGGACAGCAAGAGAAGTGGGGGCATCAGCCTTGACCTTTTAGCCCTGACCCCTTGCCAGCTTCCCTGGAAAGAGGCCCACTTCCCTATCCCTGCCTGTTCCTCCTATCAAACCCACCAGTGATGCCTCCTCCGGGAAGCCCTCCTGATGTCCCCCTGGCTAACTGTGAGCGCCACTCTCTGGCCCCTGCAGTCCTTTCTCTGTACCTTTCCTAACACCTACCACTAGCTCAGATGGCACTTTTATGTGAATCAGAAAAAAGCACTCCTTCCTCAATACACTTTACGGCCATTGTTAGAAAACAGCTGTCTAGTCACTCCAGTCTACAAAGTAGGACTGTGCTATCCATTGAGCGAGCCAGTAGCTCCCTCAATGGATAGCCACTAGCTCCCTCACTAGCCATATGTGGCTACTGAGCACTTGAAATATGCCTAGTTTAAATGGAGACAAATTAAGTATAAAATACACAACAGATTTCCAAAAATTAGTATGAAAAAAAGAACGTAAAACTAATAACTTTTTATAATCATTGCATATTGAAATGATAATACTTTAGACATAATGGGTAAATAAAATACATGACTGAACTCATCTTTTTCGTTTTACTTTTAATATGACAACAAAAAACACACGTGGCTTCCATTCTATTTCTGCTAGACATATGTGAATGTGACCCTCTTGGACACAGTACTATTTTTCAGCGCATGGCCCATACAGCTGCACACAAAGCTCCTGGTCCCAGAGCTCCAACTCCTCTCTCTTATGCTGGAGGCACTCGTGGCTGCGTGTGTGCCAGTTCCTCTTCCCTGGCCCTCCCTAAAGGCCAGGGGGAGCTCGGTATTTGCAGATGTGGGTGTGGGTGACAGGACCGAGAGCCACAGTAGCCTACCTTCCAGGTCATCGATGGCACCGGCGTCTATGATGTCATCATCGTCTTCCTCCTCTGGGCCCTCTTCCTCCTGGGTCCTGGTGGAGGCACCCCACTTCCGCAGACGTCCCTTTTTTCCGGTGGCGGCGGCTGCTAGCGGTACAACAAGCTTGCTGCGTCTGACTCTTGGCACCCCAGCCCCACCTGTGGAGGCGGTCAGGCAGGCCACCGTCAACGCACCTGGGCAGAAGTGCCGCTCTCGCATGTGGCGCAACAGCGTGGCCTTGGCGCTGCTCCGGTACTGGCACATCTTGCACTTGAACTGCTGCACCACCACCACCTCCATCATGGCCTCCAGGCTCTGCAGGTCTGGCTCCTCGGCACCAGAACCCAGGCATGGCTGCGCTGGGGAGCTGGATCCACCCTGTACCTCCTCAGGTGGCTCCAGGCACGTGGATGTGGACGTGGGGCCATCGGCTAGAGATTCGATGGCTGCCAGGCTGTGGGCCAGGGTGGAACTGGACATAGGTGATGCCATGGGGGCCCCTGGGAAGGTGAGGGAATCAGAGGGGAGGAAGTGGAGGGGGAGGCTGGCCACGAGCTACAGCTGCCCCTCCCAGGCAGGCCCAGGGATCCTAGAACCCCACTCCTCACCAGAGTAACAGTGGAGGAACTGAGAGGCCCAAGGCAGTGGAGAAGCTGCCAATATCACACAGTGAGTCTACGGCAGAGTCTCCCTGTCCTACTCCCCTGCCCACAGCAGGGTTCCCTGGGTCTGGTGCCTGGAGTCTTACCATCGTCTGGTCCCTGCAGGATCAGGTACCGTGTGGTCTCGGACCCACTCCCCTCAGCACTGGTCACGGTGATGCAGCCTGGGCAGAGGTGTGAGGAGGGGATGCACAGCTGATAATGACAATTGTCACTGCCCACACTCACTCTGACTCACCCGTGAGACTGTGAGTCCGCTGCCCCATTGCCCACTTCCCGTCCAGGGCAGGGCTGTTGAGAGGTCTGCTGTGTGTGACACGCTGGCCCAGCAGCCAGTCCATAGCTGCCCACCTTTAACCATTAAAGGAGGACTGGCTTTTCAGGCCATCCCAGGGCTTTTCCAGGTACTACAACCCTTACATGGATCATTATTAACAGAAAGTAGTTTGGTAAATCATGAGCACCCGCTCTGGATTCACTGTCTGAGCTCATGCCCCAACACTTGCTGATGACAGCGGGTACATTAGTTTACGTCCTCTGTGGCTTGGCTTTCTCATCCAGACTGTGAGAATAACAGCATCTACCTTTTGGGGCTACCAAGAGGATTAATGAACTACTGCAGGTAAACTATTTAGAAGAGACTCCGGTACAAAGTTAGGTGTCACTGTTTCTATGTTTATTGAGTGCTTATCATATGCCAGGAACTATACTGTACTATCTCATTAAATCCCCACATCGGGGCTTCCCTGGTGGCGCAGTGGTTGAGAGTCCGCCTGCCGATGC
>NW_006778494.1:118497-120786 GCF_000442215.2 Lipotes vexillifer | reverse complement strand
CCCGCGCACCAAAAAAAAAAAAAAAAAAAAAAATTCCCCACATCGTTTACCACTATGAGACGGGGTTACCGTTTCCATGTTACAAACTCAGAGTGGTAAGGTTATCTGCCTGAGTCTGCACAGCTGCTTCTGCAGGGAAACCCCTATGGGGCAACTCTTGCCCCCTGTGGCCTGACTCACTCTGGATGAGGTCGGGCCCGATGGTGGACTCGATGATCTTGTCAATGGCTGAGCCCAGGTCTGAGGAAGAAGCCGTGCAGTCGGATACCAGCATGTTGGGGTCTGGGAGTGCGCTGGAGTGCACCAGGGCTGGGGGGCCGCCTGTCACCCCTGCCACTGGCCCGTGGGAAACAGAAGATGAATCAGGGAGGTAGCCATGGGGCAGGGGGTCTGTGCTGGAGCTGCTCTCGGATACCTCCTCCTGGGGGACGGGAAACAGGCAAAGGGGGAGTTTAGGAGCCAGGGATGGGGCAGGGCAGGCTGCCCCCCACCGTGGCCCAAGGACGTGGTAGGTGGAGCCACCCACACCCTCACCCCCATTGAGGACCAGTGAGATAAACTCTCTAGTCACAGAGCTCCCCCAAGAACAAGCGCCAGGGGCCCTGGCTCTGGCCAGGTACAAGGCCCCATGTTTCCCACACCTCACACAACAGCCAGGTGAGGCTATTCTCGTCAGGTTTTCAAATAAGCTGTTCCCTCTGCCTGAAACGCTTCCTAGCATCACACCGTGGCTAACTCCTACTCAGCCTTCTCACTGCCATTCACCTGGTACCTCTCCTGGGAAGACCCACAAAGCCAAGTTAGGACCTCTCCATCCTCAGTGCTATAGTCGCCTGTGTCCTGCCATCACATTATGGTTCACTCTGCAATGTTACGTCTCCCAGGTCAAACTCCATAAGGGCCAGGACCACATCTCTCTTGTATCCTGCTGTATCCCCTGGGTCCAGCACAAGCTGGGCACATGCTAAGTCCATCTCTGCTGAATTAATAAAACCCCTGGACGCCAAAGTGGGGGCTACTCTTGTGCACCTCTATAATGTGATGTCCTGAAAATGATCACTATCTTGCAGACAATGACAACGGTAATGGCTGATACTTATTGGCTGCTTACCATGTGCTGAGCCCTGTGTTAATTGCTTTGCATATATTAATTCATTTAGTTCTCAAAAAAAAAAAAAAGAAAAAAACCTATTGAGGCAAGTATATTTATTATTCCCACTCTATAGATGAGAAAACTGACAGCTAAAAGTTTGGGTAGCTTATCTAAAATCACAGAGCCAGGAGGTGGCAGAGCCAGGAGACTATTTTACAAAGCGTTTCCAAGAAAATGTCTGGTGGTTGCTCACAACAGAGCACCCTCAGGAGTAGGTATTTCTGCTTCGTTCTAAAGATTGACGACCGAGGTTCAAAGAGGTGTCCCAGTGAATCAGTGGTACAGCCAAGACTTGAACCAGGTCACCTGCATCCCAAAGAGTGAGGACAGTGGGTAGTGCAGTGGGTCAGCCCACAGCCTAGATTTGAATCCTGGCACTGTGTCTCAGTTTGCTCCTCTGTAAGATCTGGAAAAGAGTGGTATGTGCCTTACAAGGTATGAGACTTAAATGAGAAAATCCACGCTAAGGGCCTGGCATGGTGCCTGGCTCACAGTAAACCATAATCAAATATTAGCGATAAGCAAGCCTTGCTGGCTTCTTCCCCTTGGCCGCCAGGCACTGCTGCCTGCGGTCCCTGCCACCACCCACGCCGGCAAGCAATGTCCATACCAGAGAGCTGGTGCCACGGTCCGAACTCTGCCCCACGCCAGAGTCGTCGGCATCGGCTGGCCCCGGAGCGGCCGCGGCGTCGCTGCTGTCGGCCGACACGGCTTCCGAGGTGCCCACACCCAAGCCGCTCTCAGAGGGCTCCTCGGGCCGGCCAGGACCAGGGGCCGTGTCGCTACTGCTCTCCACCTCGTTCTCCTCCATCGGCTCGGGGGGCGGCCTGATAGGGGGGCCCAGGGTCCGGGGCCTTTACTCTGCGAGAAGAGGTGACGGGGGCTGGAACAGGTGGGCTTCATCTCGGGTCCCCGCGGCGCACGCAGCTGCGCCCATATGCCCATTTCGCAGATGCAAACACTGAGTCGCCCCGACGGGGCGGGGCTTTCTAGTGTATTGCGAGGGGAGCTTCCAGAAAACAGGACCAGGAAGCCTTGCCTCCCAGTCTCGGGTCCTTCCCCCATCCCCGGAGGGTGGTCAGTGGTGGGTAATCTTGACCCTTTGCTCCTCCCCTCCATGATTCCCGCAGAGCGGT
>NW_006778494.1:116917-118487 GCF_000442215.2 Lipotes vexillifer | reverse complement strand
AGCGGTTCCCTCTCCGGGCCCCGTCCGGGCTCAGTGGCTCAGCCCTTCGGTCCCCCGAGTCCCCCCGGGTGCAGAGTCGGTGGTACAGCCCGCAAGCCCCCTGGGTCAGCGGCTCGCTCCCCCCTCCCCTTGTTCCCGTGCGGAGGGGGCTGACAGCGACGGTCCCGGGGCCTGGAGACTCGGGGCTGTCCCCGGCGCTGCCTGCGCTCCAGGCCCGACGCCATCTTGTGGCGGCTCCGGGTTTCCGCTCAGGCAAGTGCGAGAGCGACTAAAGGGCCTGGGACCCCGGGGCCCTGTTCGGACAGCCCCGCCGGCCCAGGACCTCTCCACCGGGTATCTCCGCAGTGTGGCCCCACTGCACGGCAGGGTGCAGTGGGGCGACCTGACTCCACCCGACGCTCACCTGACGCTTTCGTAGCCGCGTTCCTCTCCGACTCCGGCATCGACGAAGTCGCCATCCTCTTTCCCCCGCTGCGGAGGGACCCATCGGCCTTCCGTAGGCCGGGACTACTTCCTACGCCGGCCCGGAGAAAGACAGGCTTCTAGTGTGCCGGAAGGTGGCCCCGAGGTCTCAAAACCATAATAGAGTTCTCAGACAATATAGGATTTTACATGTCTCCTAGTATGGGTGACGGAGTCCTCTATGGGTTGGGAGCTACTTTCTCTCCGGCGGAGGAATACATAGGAGTGGCTACGTGACGTCACTGCTGGGACCCTTCCCTGGGCCGCAGGGCTGGGCGCGGCTAAGGCTGGCCCCACGTCAGGCTAAGGCCTGACCACGCCCTTCCCGGAACAGCTCTGAAAAGCGTGAAACTGGGGTGTTTTGGCTTGGTGGGAGAGGGGTAAATGTTATCCGTCTTTTCGCCTGGCTTTCAACCGATTATTTTACGCTCTCATCGAACCCAATCAAATCCTTCCCGATTAGGTTTGACGTGTCCTGGGAAGAGGGGAGCATATAATCCTTGTTTTACCAATGGGGAAACTGAGCCCCCGAGATGGGAAGTGGCTGGTCCAACGTCACATCAAGTAAAGGGACTTGGAATGCAAGCCCCGATGGCTGGAGTTAGGGAAATGGAGAAGAGTCAGTGCAGGGCCCTTACTGAGCTCTGTACACGTATTTGTTACATAATAGAGCTGGGAAGTCAAGGCATTCTCCATAGCCTTCCTCTGCCCAGTGTAGATGTATTTAAAGGTCTGCAGTCTTTCAGAAAGGTATGACCGTCCTTCTGATGCCCCAAATGCCACTTTTGGCAACACCCTCTGCTTAAGCCTTTTTAGCATTTTGCGCAGGAACCTGGCGGCCCGGTTTGTCCTGTAGTCTCTGTGTTGCATAAGTTGTTTTCGTCGATTGAAAAACACAAATTTGGCGGGGGGGCGGGGTGGGGTGGGGAGGGCGGGGAGAATCTAAAAAAGGTACTGCAAAGAAAGCCTATTTTAAAAGATAGTGTGCTTTGAGCTGTTATGATTTGTTGTACCTGAGTATGAGGGGGTTTCCCTGCTCCTTTCCTAGGAGCAGGTTTTTAGGGGGAATAGAGCATGAGGTCTCTGGATTGGCTATGCCCCCTCGTTC
>NW_006778494.1:103592-116907 GCF_000442215.2 Lipotes vexillifer | reverse complement strand
CCCCCCCCATTCAGCAGGACCAGGCCGCCGAGCAGCCCTGGAAAGCTGGGTAAACAAGGGCATGACAGCAGATTGGTTTTGTACCCACCAGGCAGTTTTCCAGCGTGAACTTGATTCCTCAGCCCTACAGAGCCACCTCCAACCCCCATTCCATGGAAGTAGGATGTAGCCTGCCTCCAAACAAGTCACCTCCCTCAAGGATGTCAGGGTACTCAGGAGTAGCTGCACACCACCCAATCCCATCCCCAGCCCAACTAAGGCTTAATCTGAACCTTGGCCTTTGCCACCAAATCACAAGATTGCAAAATATCGTGATACAGAAGGTAATAGCCTCATCATGGAGCTCAAGACCAGTGAGGGAAAGCTCATGGCCCGAGGTCATGACTCCTTGAACAATACATCAGAATTCTTCCATTACAAAGAGAAGGAAGCCAACCTGGTTTTCTGACTGCCAATCAAGGGTTCTTCCCACCAGAACGTGCCGTGTGTAGTTCTGGCCCCAGCTTTGATGGGGAGATTTCTAGAAGCAGTGAAGGGGCTCTGGGTCAGAAGGACGTTCAGGTAGACCATTGAGAAAAATGCTGAGGAGAGGAGCCAAGAGGAAAAGAAGAGGGAAGGTATTTTCCATGAGCACCTAACACATGTACCACATGCCAGGCACTGCACATGTGCTTTGCTGCATCAGGGAAAGCAACGGGGTTGCTTAAGGAATCAGGGGTTGTTATAGTCTTCCAATGTAGAGAGGAGGAAGCTGAAACTCAGAGAGGGAAAGTGACTTGTCCAAGGTCACACAGCCTAAAGAATAGAGCTGGCATATGGAGGCAGGTCTCTCCGATTCTAAAGCCTCAAGCAATTTAGGTACCATGTGAAGTATGCCTAGTAATCATAATACTTAAGATATTCTGTGCCAGAAATAGAGACACAGATGTAGAGAACAAACGTATGGACACCAAGGGGGGAAAGTGGTGGGGAGGATGGTGGTGGGATGAATTGGGAGATTGGGATTGACATGTATACACTAATAGGTATAAAATGGATAACTAATAAGAACCTGCTGTATAAAAAATAAGTAAAATTCAAAAATTCAAAAAAAAAGATATTCTGTGCCTGTGACTGTACTAAGCACTTTACCTACATTATTTTATCCTCACAACCACTCTATGAGGTAGTTGCCATCATTATTTCCATTTTAAATATGAGAAAACAGGCATAGGATAGTAAACGAATCTAAGTAAGTGTGGAGCTGGGATTGAAAATCAGGCAATCTGGCTCTAACCTCTGCACTTTTTTTTTTTTTTCAGCACCGAGCAGCTTTTGGGATCTCAGTTCCCCAGTCAGGGGATCCACCCTGGGCCCCAGGAGTGGAAGTGCTGAGTCCTATCTACTGGACCACCAGGGAATTCCCATAACCTCTGCACTTTTTTGTGTGTGTGGTATGCGGGCCTCTCGCTGTTGTGGCCTCTCCCGTTGCGGAGCACAGGCTCCGGACACGCAGGCTCAGTGGCCATGGCTCACGGGCCCAGCCGCTCCGCGGCATGTGGGATCTTCCCGGACCGGGGCAAGAACCCGCGTCCCCTGCATCGGCAGGCGGACTCTCAACCACTGCGCCACCAGGGCAGCCCCCTCCGCACTTTTTGATTGCTGTACTGCTTCTGTAATATTTCTCGTGTAGTTAATATAATAATCGTACTACCTGGTTCATATATATATATTTGGTTTTTTTTGTGTTTTGGGGGGTTTTTTTGGCCTCACCACATAGCTTGCAAGATCTTAGATCCCTGACCAGGGATTGAACCCATGCCCCCTGCAGTGGAAGCATGGAGTCCTAACCACTGGACCGCCAGGGAATTCCCTACCTGGTTTTTAGTTTATCCTTTAACTCTCTTTTCCTGAGCCAGGCAGTTTGGTTACTATTTTTTCCCGTTTTACAGATGAAGAAACTGAAGCCCAGAGAGAGAAAATTACTTGCTCAAAAGCACACAGCAAGTTTCCTGGTTCTAATGGAAAGGGCTGGGATTCTAGGCCAGATCTCCTGCAGCAAATAATAATCATACTAGCAAATGTTTACTGAGCACTTACCAAGTACCAGGTCCTTCATATGCATTTTTAAACTGTATTCATCACAACAACCAGAGATCCTAGGTACTCTCAATAGTCCCAGGTTACAGGTGAGGAAACGGAGGCTCAGGAGCAGTGAAATGGCTAGTCCAAGGTCATGCGCTTGATGGTCGGTAGAGCTGGGATTGAAACCCTCGTTTCCTGACTCCCGGCCCAGTCCAGTGCTCCCCACACTGTGCTAGGTGCCCCAGGAGGGCAGCAGAGCTCGGAGCAGGCAGTCAGCAGGTGGGTGCTCTGGGGCGCATCTCTACCTTCTCTTTCCGTGTCACTGCCATCTATGGGTTTAGCTAAACCTGATCTTAAAAGACCTATTTATAGCTTAACACTGTACCACCACTCGGGATAATGAGTGCCTTAAGTTGACTCCCCATGGTGTAAATTAAGTCTTTGTTTTATTCGTCCTAAATCTTTCTCTGTCAGGATTGGAGGGAGAAAGGGGAAGTGGGTAAAGGCCCTAGGACCAGAACACTTAGATTCAGAAAACAGGCTCTAGTCCAAATAGTGTTTGCCTAATGCTGGCAATTCCTGAGACCCAGGCAGCAGGTGACATTTATGAAAACATCTTATCTGATCATTACAGAGACATGAGGGGTAGGCAATGCCTGGATTTTCATGTCTTTTAATCTTTTTTATTTCCTGTAATATTCCCAACACTTAGCACAGTTTTGCAGTCACAAGGAACCTACTAGATACCTATTCGTTGAATGACTGGATGAATCTCCTTTTTTAAAAAAAATATTTATTTATTTAGTTTTTTGGCTGTGCCAGGTCTTAGTTGCAGCATGTGGGCTCTTAGTTGCGGCATGTGGGATCTAGTTCCCAGACCAGGGATCAAACCCAGGCCCCCTGCATGGGGAGCACGGAATCTTAGCCCCTGGACCACCAGGGAAGTCCTGAACCTCCATTTTATAGACAAGGAAACAGAGACACAATATCAGCGGTCTGGCCAGGAAAACAAGAGGAAGGCCAGATGATTCTAAAGAGGAAATCTAATTTAGAGAATTAGAAACAAAGTTGTTGGAAGAGCTGAAAGAGTGACTAAGGGAAATTGAGGCATGCCCTCCCGGAGGGCTAGCACTATAAAGAAGGGAGATGGTACTACCTAGACTAGGAACTGGGGCCACCCAGAGAGCAGAGGGGACCACAATGGGTCTTTCTAGCAGGATCTGCAACCACGGAGGAGACACTGTAGCTACTGAAACCACAGCTCCCTCCCCCTGCCCTCCCCAAGGCTGAGAGAGGTGAGGAGAAATACCTCAGCTTTTCCCTTCCTCTTACTCTCAGATCTCTCACCAAAGCTTCCCACTGGCTGGATGGAGCCAGAAGTTAGTTGGCAAGGGAGCCCAGGAAACATGGTTTGCCGTAGGAAGTGGAGGAGAAGGGCAGAGAATGGATTTGGGATTAAACAGAAAAATTGGCCTCAATAGTCCCATACCTAGGAAGAGGCCATGTCATGTATGTGTTGTCAGGCAACCCCCCTCTCCACAACTCCATATGATTCTTCTAGGCTCTTCACCTTTTCACGTCTACCTTAAGCATCACCTCCTCCAGGAAGCCTTCCAGGACTCCTTCCCAGTAGTTACTATCTCCCTAGTGTGAGTTCCCCTAGTATACTATATGTGTCACTGTCATGACATATACCACAGTGCGAGGCTGCCAGTTACCCACTGGCTTCCTCAATAGATTGAGCCTCTCAAGGCCAGACCTGAGTCTGATTTGTTTCTCTGCTGGGAAGAAAATGGTTGTAGAATGAGTCAGCTCTTGGTAGGGGTGACGTGGGGTCTGGAGTCAGGCCAAACCTTGGCTCCAAATATCCCAGCACCTACATTTATATGTTGTGTGGCCTTGGACAGCCTACATTCCCTCTGAGTCTCAGTTCCCTCATCGGTAAAATGGGAACAATAGAAACTTTGAGGGTAAGAGGGAGACTCTATGGCAGTGCAGTGAAGCTCAGGCTCTGGGATCAGACTGTCTGCAGTCAGTCCCCAGCCCTCCTTGTGTTACTTAACTCTCCACGTCTGTTTCCTCACCTATAAATTAGAGATGATATTAATACTTCAGATGGAATCTGTGAGGAATAAATGAAACCATGAATGAGAAACAGTGTGAGTACTCAGGAAGTGGGCCTAGTAGCATCACGGATGGTGCTTAGCCCCAGGGCTGAACATTGAATAGGTAAGTTCTCAATGATATACATCAAACAGGGATCTTGTCTTGTTTACCACTGTTGCCCCATTACCAAGAACAGTTCCTGGCACATAGTAGGTGCTCAGTCAGTCTCTGATGGGCCACTGAACAATGGCTGAGTTACATATGGTAATGTTATTCTGCCTGTGAGCCAGTGCCTGTATGCCGGTTCCCTCTGCCCCAGGAAACACAAAGGATGTGGCTTCTACACCAGCCCAAGCCTGGCTCGGAGACATCTTATACAGGTTGAGGGACCATCTTGGAAGGGAAGGTTGGGACTTCTGGGCCTGTGAGGAAGGGACATAAATAGCAGGGCACATAGGTCTGGAGCAAAGGAATCTAACATTTATTGAGCACCTACTGTGTACCAGATGCTGTACACACTTTATTGCATTTCATCCTCACAGGAGCCTGCAAAGCACTGATCATTACCCCCATCTCAGAGGTGATGAAATAGGAGTGCAGGGAGGTGATGAAACTCACCCAAGGTCATGCAGAAATGAAGGGGCACAGCTGGATTAGGACCCTGGGCTACCTGGCACCAAACTCCTGTTCCTTCCATGGTACCAGCTGTCTCCCAGAGGGCAGGGGGATGGAATCTGAGCCCGCAGCCCTACAGTAAGCCCCAGGAGCCAATGCTGAGGCCAGGCTCAGGCTGTCAGCTTAAGAGCACAACTTTGACAGCTGTGCTGAGGCTGGCCTGGAAGCAAGTAGTGCTAAACTTGGGTGCCTGGGGAGAGGAGCTGTGATTATAAAGATAAGAGATGTCCAGGGACTGCAGCAGGGCGCCGCAGAGGTGCTGGGCCCCTGAACAGAATGTCCTTGGTCCCACCCCCAACAGAAAAAGCTCCCTACTAACTGACTCTGTGACCTTGAGCAAGTCACTCAGCCGTCTTAGTTCAGCATCCTCGTTTGTCACACAGGGTCACCATGCCTGCTGGGTTGTCATGGAACTACACAAGACAATGCAGAGAGACAGAACTGGGGCAAGTCCAGGCCAGGACTCCAGTACTAATTAGTTGTGTGATCTGAGGCAAGTCGCTTCACCCCTCTGAGCCTCAGTGTCCCCAGCTGTATAATGGGCATAGTACATGCCTCCCCAGATTGCCATGAGGATATAGCAATAAGATATGGGCTCTGGAGTACAATTGCCTGGGTTCAAATAATACTCCACCACCAACAAGCTGTGAGCCTTTGGGCAAGTTGCTTGATCTCTCTGTGCCTCAGTTTCCTCCTCTGTAAGGTGGGGGTGAATATAAGTGCACTCACCGCATGAAGTTGTGATGGTTAAATGATATAATCAACAGAAAGAACAGAGCAGCAGCTGGTACAAGTAATCTCTCTGTCTCGGTGAGAAATCATTAGCCCTGGGTCTGGCATCTAATAGTAACGAGTCCTTGCTGCATGCCAGGCACCACTTTAATCCTCAAAGCAGTCTTATGAGGTAGGTGACATTACTGTCCTGTTTTATTCTTGAGGAACCTCAGAGTTATTCAGGGGTCCAATGACTTGCCAGAGGTCACACAGCGATCAGAAGATTGATCAGGACTTGAGCCCCATAGATTCTCAAAGGCACTCCTTTATCCCTAATAAAGGCTCCATGAAAGGGAGCTATTAGAATGTCTATTTTATGTGTGAACGTTTTTGAAAGCAGAAGAGATGGCAGTTATTTGCATCCCAGCGGAGTTGGCCTTAAATGCGCGCTAGAGGTTGGAGGGAAAGGTAGGTGATGGGGGCGCGGCCGGGGGTGGGGTGGGGCGTAGTGGGGTGTAGGGATGGGGGAACCCATCCGTTCAGCTTGCGTTTGTCTCCAGCAGGGGGCGCCCGCTGCCTCCATCACGTCTCCCAGGCAGGAACCAGACAGCTGGGCTGGTGGCCTGTGCAGTGGCCAGTCCAGGCTGACCTTGGGGACCGCAAGGAGGGGCAGCAGCAAGTGACAGTGTTAGCCTGTGCAAAGCCATGGACATAACAGGAGGGGCTTACCTCCCCATGGTTCCCAAACCGGGCCGCCTAGCTGCAACACGCAGAGCTTCCAGAAGGGGCAGATGCTTTAGCCCATGGAGCCCCTTCCCTCCATCAGAATCTTCTGTGTCAGGGGCCAGGGATCCGAAACTTTTAAAGCTTTAAAGAAATATTGTGTGGGAGTGAAAATCAATAAAGGAGCTATAGCTATTAATATAGGTAATGCTCAAAAAATGTAATGTTTCTGTGCATCCAAAGGCACAGAATTTAATGTGGGGAGGGTCCAAGGCAAGAATACCAACCAAGGCCAAGCCCCCATCTGCATCCCACCCCCGCTTTCGTGTGAGGGAACACTAGCCCAGGTTCAGCCCCATTGACTCCCCCCTGACCCCTTCCCAGCAGTTGGTTCTTGGCCAGCGCTCTGGCCTACGGGTGCACACTTAGGTCGATGGCCCACCTCAGGAGGCTGGACCCTGGAAAGAGTCCTGCACAGAAGCTGGAGGCAGGCTCTGTGCCATTTGGGCTTGAAGTCCTGGGGTCCTGGGTACCCTGAGTGTGGTCTCGAAGAGGCTCACAGGCCCCAGGTGTGCACGTTCCCTTGAACGCCTTGCCCCATGGAGTGGGGCACAGACAGAGAAGGGCCAGAAGGAGACCCCTCTCAAACTTGAGGACCAAGGCCAGATTTGCCTGGGTCTAAGAGCCATACTACATAAATTAACACTATTTGTATAAAGGAAAAACATGCAAAACAATATATTGTTTACTGATAAATATGGAAGTTATAAAAGATTTTCTATATACATGGGAATAAAAACATGTATGTCTGATATCACCAAATTTAGAATGATGTTACCTCTAGGGAAGAGGGGAGTGGGATCATAGAAAAGTGTGCAAGAGTCTTCAAATTGTATCTGTCATGTTAAATTACTTAATCTGGGTGCTGGGAACCTGAGTTTGTTTCATTATTATCTATACTTTGCCTATGCCTCAACTATTTCATAATTTAAAAATTAACCTTAAAAAGTAATATATCCAGGGACATCCCTGGTGATGCAGTGGTTAGGAATCCACCTGCCAGTGCAGGGGACACAGGTTCGATCCCTGGTCTGGGAAGATCCCACATGCCGCGGAGCAACTAAGCCCATGCGCCACAACTACTGAGCCTGTGTGCCTAGAGCCCGCAAGCCACAACTACTGGCCCCTTGTGCCACAACTACTGAGCCCGCGTGCCACAACTACTGAAACCTTCATGCCCTAGGGCCAGCACGCTGCAACTACTGAGCCCACGTGCCGCAACTACTGAAGCCTGCGCGCCCAGAGCCCGTGTTCCACAACAAGAGAAGCCACCGCAATGAGAAGCCCGCGAACCACAACGAAGAGTAGCCCCTGCTTGCTGTAACTAGAGAAAGCCTGCACGCAGCAGCGAAGACCCAATGCAACCAAAAATAAATAAAATTAATTTAAAAAAACCTGCTTGAAAAAAAGTAATATATCCAAAAACTAGTCTATGTTCATGGTAAAAAAAAATTTGAGAAGTACAAAAGGTGTGAAGTTCAGGCAAAAATCTCTCTCCCTGTCCGCCAATCTCAGTGTGACTTCCTAGAGGTAACCACTGTTGTCGTGTCCTTGTGTACCATCCAGAAATGTTTTAAGAATCTGCACACACTGGATATATAATACTCACTGTTGCAGACATTACCCCCCAACCCCACCCCAACACACACAATAGTTCTTGTCTTGGATAGTTTCCATAAGCACGTAGAGATATTTCTCATTCTTTTTTCTTTTTAATTTATTTATTTTTGGCTGCATTGGGTCTTCATTGCTGCACTCGGGCTTCCTCTAGTTGTAGCGGGCGGGGGCTACTCTTCGTTGCGGTGCGCGGTCTTCTCGTTGTGGTGGCTTCTCTTGTTGCAGAGCACGGACTCTAGGCGCGTGGGGTTCAGTAGTGTGGCTCGCGGGCTCAGTAGTTGTGGCTTGTGGGCTTAGTTGCTCCGTGGCATGTGGGATCTTCCCGGACCAGGGCTCGACCCCGTGTCCCCTGAATTGGCAGGTGGATTCTTAACCACTGCGCCACCAGGGAAGCCCTATTTCTCATTCTTTTTAATGACTGGGTAGGATTCCACTTTATCAATGTACCATATATAATCAGTTCCCTACTAGTGGGCACTTAGGTTCATTGTTTGCTATCATAAACAGTGTGGCAATAAACATCTTTGAACCTATATTTGCTTGAGTTGCAAGAATAGTACAATTAATGTGTATGTAAGTATACTTGTAAGAAAAAAATCTTAGCAGTGAAATTGCTGGGTCAAAAGGTATGTCCATTTAAATATTTCCAAATTACATTCTCAAAAGTTCGCACCTATTTACATTCTTAGCAATGATAGATGAGGTTGTCTGTTGCTCCATGCCGTTATTGATTTGTTAGCACTCTTTGTATATGAATTCTTTGTCTCCCCTTTGTGTTGCAATTTCTTTTTCCCATTGGAGCATTTGGGTGTGTTTTTTTTTTAGTTAGCTTTAAAAAAAATTGTATTCGTATTTATTTATCTTTATTGAAGTAAAGTTCACATAACAAAACGAATCATTTTAAAGTTTACAATTCAATAGTGTTTTTTTGTGTTTTTTTTTTTTTTGCGGTATGCGGCCCTCTCACTGTTGTGGTCTCTCCTGCTGCGGAGCACAGGCTCCGGACGCACAGGCTCCGGACGCACAGGCTCAGCGGCCATGGCTCACGGGCCCAGCCGCTCCGCGGCATGTGGGCTCTTCCCGGGCCGGGGCACGAACCCGTGTCCCCTGCATTGGCAGGAGGACGCTCAACCACTGCGCCACCAGGGAAGCCCTCAATAGTGTTTTGTACATTCACAGTATTGTGCAACCACCACCTCTATCAAGTTTCAAAACATTTTTTTTTTATGCGGGCCTCTCACTGCTGTGGCCTCTCCCGTTGCGGAGCACAGACTCCGGACGCGCAGGCTCAGCGGCCATGGCTCACGGGCCCAGCCGCTCCGTGGCATGTGGGATCCTCCCAGACCGGGGCACGAACCCGTGTCCCCTGCATCGGCAGGCGGACTCTCAACCACTGCGCCACCAGGGAAGCCCTCAAAACATTTTTTTATCACCTCAAAAGAAAACCGCACATTCATTAAGCACTCTAGCTCCATCCTCCCCTCCCCTTAGGGCCATTTTGGGTTTGGCCATTTGTTTTTCTGTATTAAAATTCATTAATCTTTTTTTGTTTGTTTGTTTTTCCTTTTCTTGGCTGCACCTCTCTGCTTGTGGGATCTTAGTTCCCCAACCAGGGGTCGAACCCGTGCCCCCTGTAGTGGAAGCATGGAGTCCTAACCACTGGACCTCCAGGGAATTCCCCAAATTTATTAATATTTTTCATAATAGTTTTGCAATTTTGTATCTTGCATAGAAATGCTTTCCCCACTCAAAGATTATTAAAAAGCAAATAATTTTAAAATTATCATGAATGGTTAGTGAAATCGTAGAACCTGGGAACCACTGCTCTAGACAACCCTCATTAGTGTGAGTTCCCAGAGAACAAGGGTCTCCACTGGTCCCCATCTCTAGCGCCAAGCACAAAGTTAGAGAATAAATATTCAGTGAATGTTTGTTGAAGGCATTTCCTACCTGAAGATTATGAAAAAAAAATGTCTCATATTCTCTTGTCCTTTTAGGGTGTTTTTTTTTTTTTTCTTAATTAAAATTTTCATCCATCTGGAATTTATTTTGGTGATTGGATGTAGAGATGCAGCTTTATTTTTTTCCGAGTGGATAGCCAGTTGGACCAACACCATATCGAATAATCTGTCTTCCTCCACTAACGTGAAATGCCACCTTTAGCAGATAGTACATTCCCACATGTCTTCAGCTCTATTTCTGGACTCTCTATCTGTCCTGGTGACCTCTCTGTCTGGAATTCTGTATCTTTTAAAGCTCCCCAGGTGATTCTGGAGCAGTCCATCTGCAGCTGGTGCTTATCTACCATGAGATATGTTTTCGGATGCTCAGTAAAATGAAGGAAAAAAGTGTCATGAAGTTAAATGTCATTTGATGGGCCCATCTTTTATTTTGAGATTATGTCTTTACGAAACTTCCTCTTTAAAAGTTTTAAAATAAATGAATGCTGATAGTAGAGAGTCATTCTGATTTCTTTATTTTTTTATTTTTATTTTTTTGCGGTACGCGGGCCTCTCACTGTTGTGGCCTCTCCCATTGCGGAGCACAGGCTCCAGATGCGCAGGCTCAGCGGCCATGGCTCACGGGCCCAGCCGCTCCGCGGCATGTGGGATCCTCCCGGACCGGGGCACGAACCCGTGTCCCCTGCATCGGCAGGCGGACTCTCAACCACTGCACCAGCAGGGAAGCCCTGATTTCTTTATTTTTAAGTACATGTCTCTATGTAGAGAAACACGCACAGATCTTAAGTGTACAGCTTGATGAATTTTCTTTAAGTGAACACACCGTTGTTCGTGCCCTAGGGCTGCTGTAACAAATAACCACAAACCTAGTGCCTTAAAACAACAGAAATTTATTCTCTTAGTTTTGGAGTTTCTCAGTCTGAAATCAAGGTGTTGGCAGGGATGCACTTAGCTCTGAAGGCTCTAAGGGAGAATCCTTCCTTGCCTCTTTCCAGCCTAGGGTGTTTCCAGGAGTTCCTTGGCTTGTGGCAGCATCACTCCAATCTCTCTGCCTCCATCTTCACGTGGGCTTCTTCCCTGTGTCTCTGGGTCCCAAATTTCCCTCTGCCTTTCTCTTACAAGAACAGTAGTCATTGGATTTAGGGCCTGCTCTAATCCAGAATGATCTCATCTCAAAATCCCTCACTTAATTAATCTGCAAAGACCCTTTTTCCAAATAAGGTTACATTTACAGATTCCAGGTGGATATATCTTTTGGCGGGGGAGGGGGGTGAGGAACAATTCAACCCACTATACCATCATGTAACCAACATCCCGCAACAAGAACTAGAGCATCAGCACAGCCCTCCAACACCCATCATACTCTGCCTGGCAGTGGGGTAACCATTATCTTGACTTCTTTTTCTCTCAACTTTTATTTTGAAAAATTCTCCGACTTTCAGAAAAGTTACAGGAATAGGACAATGAACAATACTCTAAGCTTCAGCTAGATTTAGACATTCAGTTGTTAACACATCGACGCACTTGCTTTCCCTTTGTCTCCCTCTCTCTCTCTCTCTATACACACACACACACACACACACACATATATAATACCTCTTTTTCTGAACCACAAGGAAGTTAGTTGCAGACATCCTCCTATTTCACCCCTAAAACTCCACCCCTAATCTCCAAAGAACAAGGGTAGTCTCCTACATAACCACATACAATTATCCAATATGCAATCTATCTTCAACATTTTCCAGTTGTCCCACGAATATCCCTTAATGTGGGTTTTTAAAACTGAGAACCCGATCAAGAATTTCATATCACTCTTAGTGTCCCTGTTCTTTTTTAAAAAATTATTGTTACTGCTTTTAAAATTTTCTGGCAAAATAAAGAGTTGACAACCTTACATCAGTTCCCAAGTGCCTTGGAAAATGTGCTGGTCCTGGAGTCCCTGCTCTAGACAAGCAGCACAGTCCGAAGAACTTTTGTGATGATCGCTGATACTCTGTAACATGTGCCGTTCAGCATGGTCACCACCAGCCACGTGTGGCTTTTGTGCACTAGAAATGTGGCTAATGAAACCTGGGAATGGATTTTCAAATTTTATTTAATTTTAATTAAAACAGCCACTTGGGCCCCATGGCTATCAGTTCAGACAGCCCAGGGTGTAGACCAACCAGAGCACAAAGCTCAGGCAGAGCCTGGGTCTGAGTTCTCTTGTCCATCCCCACGACGGTGCTGAGTGATGGGAGAAGGGAGAGGGAGGGGCTCTGAGGTCTAAGGTGGCCCTTCCACCTTG
The DNA here is from genome assembly GCF_000442215.2 of Lipotes vexillifer. NCBI lineage: Eukaryota > Metazoa > Chordata > Mammalia > Artiodactyla > Lipotidae > Lipotes > Lipotes vexillifer. Next base: position 104,700 of record NW_006778494.1, on the reverse strand, counting down.
CCAGCCCATCATCCCCATGTCACTCCTTCCTAAGTGCGCCACACGTATTTATTGAGCACCTACTATGTGCTAGGCCCTGAGAATAAGGGATGAACGATCTCTGATGTGGCTTTGTCAGAAGGGATTGTAAATGTCTGTGAATGTGTCTTACACATCCGTTTGCTACCCTCTGAGGTCAGGGGCCCAGCTGGGTGCCTAGTAACGGTTTGCTGAATGAATGAATGGAATGAATAAAGGTGGGGGGTAGAATCTGCCAGATTGCATTCAAGAGGCCAGGACAGGAAGGACAGGAGAGATGGTGCTGTGTATTGAGAAGAGGCTGGTTCAGCTCAGGAGATGGGACTTCCTATCCAGGTGCTGGCCCTGACTTGCTCTGTATTCTTGGCAAATCTCTTCCCTCCTCCAGGCCTCAGTTTTTTTCAGAAGTAAAAAGAGGTGGCTGGGCTATGATCAGGGCTCAGGGCTCAGGGATCCTCTCAGGGTCGGGGTCAGTAGAGATGGGGAGCCGCACAGCACTTCCTCTTAAACTATCTTATACGCTGTGATTCCCTTGAGATCCAGTTCCTTAAAAGGGTTCAGGGGCTTTAAAAGTTGGGGGACTCCTGAGACAGAGGAGGCTCCCAGAGTTTGTAAGGTCAGACTCAGGACAGCCTGAATGGGGTTTTGGGGAAACTCCCTGGCTCTCCAGGTCTGCTCTGGGCCTGCACCTGCCCGAAGGTGTGCTTGCTGGGAACTTCCCTCTGAGATGATGCTCCAATTCCTGCAAGGAATGGGGATGTGGTTTGGGAAATGAGCCTCAAATCTGGGGGCAAGAGGGTTGGGGAGTGTACTTCTCACCCACCCAGGGACTGAAGGACTGGAGCCCCAGTGTTTGTATAACTTGCCTCGCCCACCCGTGGGTGACTCAGGCTGAAACTGGACACTGTCTAAGGCACTCACTCTGTCTAAGCCTCCTTGGACAGTATCTAGAGAGTTAATTGCCTTCCACTTGATGTTCAGGAAAATGCTGCTGCACTGACAGGTGGAGCCCAGATTGGAGGTTGTTGAAGCTGCAAAGCCCTGCTCCTTTTCCACATGGCAACCTCCTATTCACTCCTCAAAACCCAGC
>NW_006778494.1:100826-103582 GCF_000442215.2 Lipotes vexillifer | reverse complement strand
TGCTGAAGCCTTCCATGACCTCTGACCTCTCTCCCATAGAGTTAATCACCCTCTTTTCCAATATGCACACTCTGGAGCCAGACTGCCGGGCTTTGAATCCCTACTCTTCCACTTAATAGCTGTGATACCTAGGCAAGTTACTTAACTTCTCTGTGTCTCTATTTCTTCATCTGTAAAATGGGAAAAATAACAGCACCCACTGAACTGTGTAGTCATAGATTAAATGAATTAATACATAGAAGTATTTAGGACAGTGCCTGAGCTCAAAACAAAGCTGACCACTATTACTATCATTTTTTCTATGTTTAAGAAATACCTGTGAATACAGTGAACACAACAGATAAGGGTCCTGCCCTCATAATGATCTCAACCTGTGGGGAGAGATAAATGAATAAACAGGAAATTCACTCTGAATTATGAAAAATGCCACAATAAGGGAAGTGTGCGTTGAGGGGAATCATGGGAGTATGAAAGAGTGCCCCTTCCCAGCCTGGGGGTGGTGGTGATCTGCAGCATTTTTCTGGAAGAAATGACATCTCAGCTGAAATCTAAAGGATGAATAAGATTTAGCCAGCACGGGGGTGGGGGGGAGGGGGAGGAGGGCAGAGAGGGGAGATGTGGGAAGTGTTTGAGATGGAGCAGGGCCGGGTGGACATGCTGCATGGCATCTGAGTCAAAGAATCTGGGCCAGTTTCATTTGGCAGAAGATCATCATGAGTTTCACATCGATTTTCCAGGAGATTTCTCCAAACCGTGTCTAGAACCATCTTATCCCCACCCTCTTCTGAATATCAACATAGGAGACAAAGGCTCTTTTCATGAGGAATTTTTCATAACCCTGCAGTTGTTTAAAAGTCTTCTCTCCGGCTCATCATCTGTTACCATGGAGAGCCCTGTGGTTAGGGGGAGTAAGGGTGGTGGGGGGGGGGGGGGGCGGGGGGGGGGGGTCGGGGAAGAATGGAGAGTGCAAAGGCCCAGAAGTCAGAGCATGAGGTTGGAGGAATAGGGGAATAGAGTGTGTGGGTGGACGCCATTGATACGTACACTGGTTATTGAAGGCAGGTCTTTGTGGTCTGTCTCCCTCTTGGTTTGTGAGCCCCTACAGAACAAAGCTCAAGTCCCCTTTCATTCCATCTGCCCAACCAACGCCCAGCCTGGCACTCAGCAGGGCCTCAATAAATGTTTGCCAAATGGAAATGAGAGATGAGAAACTTGCCTTTCCCATCAGGGAGCAATCTCCGGCAACCTTTTCCTTTGTTTATACTTGTGAGTTAGGCATTGTTAATAGCCTTGCAGAGTCAAGTTCATTTGTGTGTTCGGAATTGTCATCTGCTGTGCATCCCAGACTCCCGTGAGTTGGATGGTTTTGTCTGGACAAAGTCAAGTTTCTGACCCAACAAGGTGACCACAGGTCCCACTCCTATGAGTCCCTGTCTGGATGCCTTTGGTGTCTGTAAGCTATCAAGCTCAGTGTGAATACAGATGGCCTGGGGTCTGTGCAGGTGACACAGATTCTGATTCAGTAGGTTTGGGGCCTGGCCTGAGATTCTGCATTTCTGACAAGCTCCCAGGTGATGCTGATGCTGTAGGTCCATGAATTATACTTTGAATAGCAAAGCGCTAGACAACATTGCCATTTTTCCTGGCCTTAATTGCAATGATGATTGTAAGAGCAGTTTGGAGCCTGGTTCTGAAGGGCCTTGGATCTCAGGCTAAGGAGTTCAGTCTTTATCCTGGAGACGTTTGGAAGCTATGGAAGATTTCTGAGCATGGTCAGGGACAGCTGATCAATGAGATGAATCTGGAGTGTCGGTGCTTGGGTACAAGAGGGGCTGAGCTATTGTACTACCAGGTGAGAAGTGGCAGGGCTGCAACTGGAGCAGTGGCAGTGAGGATACAGAGGATGGAGACTGTTATGGGCTGAACCGTGTCCTCCCCATTCATATGTTGAAGATCTAACCCACAGCGCCTCAGATTGTGACTGTGTTTGGAGAGAGGGTCTTTAAAGAGGTGATTACGTTAAAACAAGGTCATTAGGGAGGATACCAACCCAGTGTAACTGGTATCCTCATAAGAAGAAGAAATTAGGACATACAGATGCACAGAGGGAAGACCATGTGAAGACTCAGGGAGAAGACGGCCATCTACAAGCCAAGGAGAGAGGCCTTAGAAGAAACCAACCCTGGCGACTCCTGACCTTGAACTTCCAGCCTCCAGGACTATGAGAAAATAAATTTCTGTTGTTTAAGCCCCCCTAGTCTGTGGTACTTCGTTATGGCAGCCCTAGCAGACTGATACAGAGGGGATGGATCTAAGACGATTATCTAGATTGTCAACTCTCTGGATGACATGAGAGTGGGAGGGCAGCGCTATAGGATTACATGCAGATGGTTTGGAAATTGGGAGGCTTGGAGAGGAGAGAGTGCTGTGAATAGAAGCAGGAAGGGGGAGCCACAAGGGAGGAGCAAGGCTGGAGAGAAGTGGATTTGGGCCATGTCGCCCTGGAAGAGGCTTTTGGAAATGAGGCTAGTGGTGCTTACAATCAAAGACACTCAGGAGGGCTTCCCTGGTGGCGCAGTGGTTGGGGGTTCGCCTGCCGTTGCAGGGGACACGGGATGTGACCTGGTCCAGGAGGATCCCACATGCCGTGGAACAGCTGGGCCCGTGAGCCCTGGCCGCTGAGCCTGCACGTCCGGAGCCTGTGCTCTACAACGGGAGAGGCCACAACAGTGAGAGGCACGCGTACCGCAAAAAAA
>NW_006778494.1:98759-100138 GCF_000442215.2 Lipotes vexillifer | reverse complement strand
AAAAAAAAAAAAAAAAAAAAAAAAAAAAAAAAAAAAGACACTCAGGAAACTGAAGAGAAGGAAGAGAATGGTCCTTGTGTCAATGGGGGCCCTTGGCTGCAAGCAACCAAAACTGGTTCAGGCTAACTTAAGCAAAAAGGAAGGTATAGAAAAGGTTTCTGGAGCCTCCCAGCAGTAATGTGAGGTCAGACTAGGAAAGTGAGCTGGAGGTAGAGGGAGCTGGTCAGCTGTGGGCAGGGACAGCCTTCGAGAATTCTCAGGGCTGCTGGGCTGGCAATGCCACTTGCACACACTAACAGATTCCTTACCAGCCTCAGAAGGGGCCTAGGAAAGATAGTCCATCACCGGGTAACCAAATAAAGACATGACTCCCATCACCATGTAATGAGCTTATTACTCCCATTCTAAAGATGAGGAAACTGAGGCTCAGGGAGGGAAAGTCATTTACCCCAGTTCAAATCCAGGACTGTCAGATTCCAGCCCCTTCCACGGCAACAGCTGTCACATGGCAGGCTCTTCATGGAGCCTGTGGTTAGATACAGAAGGGCCTTTGCGGTGGTCCCCAAGCCAGGCCCCTTCTAGGCTGGGAAGGAATCTCACCCACCCCTGTGAAAGGGGGAGCTCCTTCACCCTGTCTACTGGTGCTCCCTGTGTTTTCCTGCTGGAGAAATCCCGCATTGCCTGTCATCAGGTTCTAGGCTGTGATTCCAGACCTCAGGAGGCTTCTAACTTGCGTCCTCTCCGCCGGCCATCCTGCTGCATCCACACCGAGGCTGTGCCATCTTCCCTTTATCCCATCTCCCTGGCTTCAACTGTATCAAAGTCCCAGCGCTGTGTGAGGTTTGAACACATCTCAGCGGGCTTTTTGAATACATTAATTTTATTTTCCTCTAACATGCCACGGGGGAGTGGGGCGGGGGAAGGAGGGGGGCGCTGGAGCTCAATATGCAAATGTATGCAGATCATATCTAAATGAGGGTGTCCCAGGATTAATGGGAAGGGAAGGCAATCCACAGGCCTGGGGCTCTGCAGTGGCGCATCCAGAAAACGGGTCTCCTGGGAGGGTGTCTTGGGCTGTGTTTCAGAGTATGTTCTTTGAAGCAATGTCTCCGCAGCACAGGGGAAGGAAGAACTGCGGAAATTGGTTCTGGATACTTCCTGGCAAAATGTTCTCAATTGCTTCAGCTATATTGGGGGTGGGTTGGGGAAGAGGCGGGTGGAATCTCTGAGCCTCTCTGTTACCACAGCCTGCGGGGGTCACCGATTTAGAAACCTGGGGAGCTTGCTAACATCCAATTCCGGCCCCACTGATTACTGAATCAGAGTCTCTTGAGAACCTGTAAATATATATATATATATATTTTTTTTTTTTTTTAAAA
>NW_006778494.1:84058-98531 GCF_000442215.2 Lipotes vexillifer | reverse complement strand
TTTTAAAGTCCCCAGCCTTGGGATATACTGGTGCAAACTAGGAGCTCTTGATCTGGAGTCTCTCACAGGTTTCAGGGGCTCTGTAGAGCATTGCTCTCATCCCCAGCTGCATATGAGAATCATGAGGGCTTTAAAAAACAAAAACCCAATGCTCAGGCCATACCCCAGACCAGTTAAGTCAGAATCTTTGGGGGTGAAACCCAAGCATCGCTATTCAAAAGAAAATCCCAAGAGACTCCAGTGTGCAGCCAAATTTGAGAAGTGCTGCTGAGCGTGTTCTCATAAGACATTTGTTATACCTGTGCTGTTTTGGGGCTAAATTTAGCTCCAGGACCTCCACTGGTGGTACAAGAAGGAGCCTCTCCTAGGAAGGGGACTGTAGTCAGGGCTGAGGTTCAGCTGGTAAGCATCAGTAGTTAAAATATTGAAATAGTTCCCTACCCATTGGTAACAGATGCTGCTTCGAAACTTTTAAGTGCCCCAGAGCCCTAGTCCCTTCCTCCAGACCCCTAGGACTGCAGATCCAGGAATGAAGGGGTTAATAATGGTCTCATACACCCCCGCCCCCGCTCCCCAAGGGGCCTCCTGGAGTTCTTTGGATAGAATCACTTCTGACTGGCGGAGAGGGGGGGCCTAGTTGTTAAATATTTGAACATCAATCCTTGTTATAATACTGAGGTTAGGATTATATTATCAGCTTTACAGTCAAAAGGCCTAGATTCCCACCTAATTTTGGTACTAGCTGTGTGACCTTGGGCAAGTGGCTTCAGCTCTCTGAGCTTCAGTTTCCTCATCTGTAAATGGGGTCAAAAACTCTCTCTAAAGCAGAGGTCTCAAACTTGAAGCCGTGGAATCACTTGGCAGACCTGTTAAAACAGAGGTTGCTGGACCCCACCCGGAGGTGCTGATTCGATAGTTCTGGGCTGGGGGTGGGTGGGTGGGCAGGTGAGGGTCTGTGTTTCTAACCCAGTTCCCAGGGGCTTGCTGCTGCTGGTCCTGGGACCACACTCGGAGAACCGCAGAACTAGAAGATGCATGAGAAAGTGTGCCCAGCCAAGAGCAGGGGTGCAGCTCGGGTGTGTAAAAGGGGCAGAGAAGCTGCCAGTTGCCCTGTGTGCTGTGTGGATTCTTCTCTCCTGCTCTGCTCCCCAGGGTTCTTTCTCCATGTACCTGGAGTGACCACTCCAAGTGACCACTGAATGTTTAACCTGGGACTTCCTGAGGGCTAGGGCCTCCCCCAGTCCCCCACCCCCATTGTGAACAGCGCCAGATTTAGACCTTTAGAGGCTGCAAGCCCTGAGAATATGGCTCCCCTCCCCTTATGCCACCCAAAGTAAAACAACACTAAACCCAAAAATGACTATATAAGGAAGTTCACCAAAGACTTGACTTTTCCGATGCTGGCTACTTTAAGGATATATATTTTTTCAAATATCAAAAACAATCTTTGTGGCAGGAAGGGATGAATAAGTGGAGCACAGAGGATTTTCAGGGCAGTGAAGCTACTCGGTATGAGAGCATAATGATGGATGCACGGCATTACACATTTGACCCAACCCATGGAATAGGTACCACCACGAGTGAGTCGGAAACTATGGACTTTGCGTGATGGTGATGGGTCAGTGAAGTTTCATCGATTGTAACAAAGGTACCACTCTGGTGGGGATGTTGATAATGGGGGAGGCTATGCACAGGTTGGGGTAGGGGTAGATGGGAAATCTCTGTGCTTCCCCTTCAGTTTTCCTGTGAACTTCATACTGCTCTAAAAAAAATAAAGCCTTAATTAAAAAAATACAAACATACAAACTTTTACATGTGTATTTGGGGGCTACACCTGCTTTGCTGGGACCCCAAGCATAGCCTTACCTGTCAGTGGGCAATCCGATGCCAGAGGAACTGGTCCCAGGTGCATCCTCTTGCCCTCTCAATTCTCCCTCCACGGCATCATTGCTTCTTTCCTTAAAGGAAGCTCCACTTGACTGTTCCTCTGCCTCTTCTAGCTACCTTGATCGTTCCTTCTCCCTCTTTCATTCACCCCCCTCCATTTTTTTTCCCTATGGAGCCCCATCAAATACCCCACACCTGTTCTCTCTATTGGTTCCTAGGCTTTAACCCCCTCTAGCCTGACTTCTGGGCATCCTCCACCCCCGAGGCTGCTTCCCCCATCGACTTCCTTCTTGCCGGATCCAGTGACCTGATCTTAGCACGAGATGTGGTGTCAGAAGGCCTAGGCAGGAACTCTGTCACTCATCAGCTGTGTGACAGTGAAGTAACTTGAAGCACGTCTCTGGGCCTCGGGTCCGTCACCTTGAAAATGGCTTCCAATCTCTGCCTCCCATGATGCCAAGGGATTCTGAAAGCTCAGATTCAAATAGGATGTTAAGAAGATCCGCCATTAGGTACAACTCAGAGGTGATGAGGTACATGACAGCGCTGGATAAGCTGTCAAGTGCCCCCCACCCCACCCCCCCGACCCCGGCATTGACTATTAGAATGATCACTGACTGAGGTGGCTGGGGGTACATGCGCAATCCCAGGCCTCCTCCTTGCTAACTGTGGGCAACTCCCTGAGCCTCACAGATTCCTCACCCGTGAAATGGGCTCATGAATCCTAATTTATAAAGTTAAATGAGTTCATGAGTTCTACTTTGTACGGGTGAAAACACTAGAGTAAGAGAGTCATAACTGCCAACATCTGCCCCATCCCCACCCCTGTACCTACTATGTGCTAAAAACTTGCAGGGTCTAATCTCATTGAATCCCTCCACAGCACTATGAAGTAAGGACTGTTCTCTTTCCCATTTTACAGATGAGGAAATGGAGGCAGAGAGAGGCAAAGTAACTTGCTTAAGGTCACACAGCCAGAAGGAGTAGGAGCTGGAACTTGAACCCAGGAGGTCTGATTCCAAAGTCTATAATTCTATGACTTCCTATAGAAGGAGTTCAACACAGATAGTGGCAGGCATGATGGTATTATTATTATTAGGGCCTCTTCGAGTCAGCATGGGAATTGCCAACACCCTGGGGCTAGGATGGTAGGTATGTTTGTGGGTGGTGGGAGAGGGAGCTTGATGATACTCTCCCCTCGGGCAGTGTCTTGCAACGCACACGCTGCCGTCCTGCTTTGTCCCAGACACCAGTGTCTTCCTCACATCCTGCCGGGGCCTCTCAGGCCTGGCTGCACCTCCCCTCTTGGGCAAGTTTGGGAGAAACAGCTGGACTTCCCCTAGTCTAGAGAAGGGGAGAGAATCCTCATCCCGTGAGGCTGACCTCTGTCTGGGGGCCTGGAGTTACTAATAGCAGCCTGCAGAGCTGTGTCATCCAGCTGGTGACTCAGGGCTCCAGGATCAGCCCCCCGCCCCATCCTGATGGGGCCTCCACCTGGATGAGGGGCTTAGAGTCCAAGTTCTGACTCTAGACAGGGTGAGGGGGGTGCGCACCTGGGGGTATACCCTGCTCTCCCAGTGCCTTGGCTAAACTCTTTTGTGGTGTTGGAAGGAGGGGCTGGGGGAAGTGGGGAAGGGATGTGGTGACAGAACCACTTCCTGCCATTGCTGTGTTGAAAGCCAAGCCCCCCCAAGTTCTCCTTCATGGGGGGTTGGGGAGCCCAGAGGTAAAGGAGGAAGTTGGGAGGCGGTGAGGAAAGGAGGGTTGGATTGATTCCAGGAATCAAGCTCTGGGGTTCCTGGCGGGGTGCCCTCTCCCTGCTCCCCAGTTGGTGAAAACAGCCAGCTGGCCCAGAGGCAATCCCAATTAGGGTTTGGACTCCGACTCCAGCAAGCACTTCTTACCATGCGCCAGGCACTCTATATCTGTGAACTCATTTGATTCTCAGAGCCCCATGGGGTAAGCACTATTATTGCCCCATTTTACAGATGGGAAAACTGGGGCACTGACAGGTTATGTCAATGACTCAGATCACACAGTAAGTCGGTGCCAGGGTGGAGACTTGAACTTCTCAGCTGATTTCCAGAGCACAGGCTCTTAGCTACCACTCCTTTCTGCCCGTCTCACTCTGTCTCTGGCTTGCTCTGTGACCTAAGAGAGGTAAATTCTCCACTCTGGGCCTCAGTTTCCTCATCTGCATGGTGGCGGCAATTAGAGTAGATAAGTTCACCTCCTTCTTGTGATGTTTGTCTCTCCATTACTAATTACTCATTCAATTTCTTCCCTACTGGACTTTCAGCTCCATGAGCTTGGGGACAAAGCCTATTTTGGCCACTACTATATTCCCAATTCGTAGCACAATGCCTGGCCCATAAAAACTCAACAAATATTTCTTGAGTAAATGGTCTTTAAGGATTTGAGGATCATTATCAATGGCTTGAGTATATGATAAAAGTTTTGGACCCTTTACATAGAAAAATCAACATATATCAGTGGTTCTCAGCTGGGGATGATAGTGACATTTCCACTCACCCAGGGGACATTTGGTAATGTTTGGCGACATTTCTGGTTGTCGTAACTGGCAGGGGGAGGTGCTACCAGCATGGGGTAGAGGCTGGGGATTCTACCCAACATCCCACAATGACAGGATAGCAAAAAAAAGAACTATCTGGCCCCAATACCGTTAAATTTGAGAAATGTGACATATGTACATAGATATGGCATTTTGTACAATTGATGGCAAATTGGGGGTGGTTCATGGATTCTCCTAGAGCCCATGCCTGCTACCAGATGAAGATCCCCTCAATTGGAGGGTCTCTTTGTTTGCATCTCTAAAATCATATTGCTCTATGATCCCATACTCTCAAGTCTGGAATATAGTTCCCAAGTCCCCTGTCCTAACCTCTGATTCCCCAAAGACCTGAGCTTCCTCTCTGATCTGAAGTTGGTGCAGAGCATTAGGGGAGAAGGGTCCCAGTTTTAAGTCTCGCCCCCACCCCCAGTCATCTCATTTCCTGTAAACAGTACTAAAGGTGAAAAGCTTCAGAACCAGATAGCCCTAGGCTTGAGTCCTGATTCTGTTGTATTAACTCACTGTGTGATCATAGCCAAGCTCCTTAACCACTCTGAATCTCCTGTTTCCTCTTCTAAAAATGGGAGGGGTACTTAAACCTACCTCACAGAGTGGTGGGGATGAAATGAGATGCTTATAGGGAACTTCACACAGTACTTAACACAGTAAATCTCAAAGAATGCATTATTATTATGGTTCAGAGGTGAAGTGACTTGCCCAGGGTCACACAGCCAGGAGATGGCAGAGCTGGGACTGAAAACCAGAACTATGCGACTCCAAGACAGATGCTCGTTAATTCGTGAACTCTAGGGCTTCAATTTTCCCATAAAGGAAGTTAACTGCCTCTGTCTCATAGACTGATTTATTAGATAAGCATATAAAATGCCTGGCACATAGTAAGCCCTTTAAATACAGCTTGTCAAATTGTTGCTGTAGTCCTTCCCAAATAATGCTTTGAAGAAGGCAAATATAGATCCTGCATCACACTGGCTGGTTGGGAAGAAGGGAGGGAAGGAAGATGCTTGTTATTGGCATAAGGGGTGATAATTGGGGCTGGAGCTTGTGCTGGGTTGAGCAGTTCTGGAGAAGTGAAAGGGCTCCTGGAGATCATCCGCAACCCCCCTCCTGCAATTTTGCAGCTGAAGAGTCCAAAGCCCAGAGAGGGGAAGGCATTTACTCTAGTTCACACAGCAGATTAGAGTCCAAGACCCCGTCTCCTGATTCCAGGTCAGAATCATGGTCTTGGTTCAGATAATTAAAAGCGATCACAGCCATCTCTTGAATACTTGCAACATACACTGTCCTAAGTATTTTATGTGTTCGATCTCATTTTATCCTCACATCAATTTAGGGACAAAGGGCCCTTTTAAATTTATTTTTATTGTTTATTTATTTAGTTTTTGGAGTTCACGTACATTTATTCAATTGACACCAGTGGGGAGTCGGGGGAGACAGGTTTTTCTTTTCTTCCACACAAACCGGAAGACGATTTCACGCAGTTTCCCCAAGTGGGCAAGTCTAAATCAACGCACACCCAGTGGACAGAGAGTGCAGATAGCAGCCGGCTGTCCAGATATTTGCACGTTAATTATAGGACCCCTGCCATAGGATGCGCCCTGGTCCACCACAGCCCCACCTCTTCAGACCCTCCTCTCCCACCCCAACCTCATTGCCTTTAGCTACAGTAAATATCCCAGGGCCTGGGACATAGCAGACCACTTAGGGGGCTGCTGGCCCTGGATGGCTGGACCCAGCTGGCCACGGGAAAGGGGTAAAGGTCAGAAGGGCTTTTTTTACAGCTGAGGAAACAAACTCACTGTGGTGAAGACATTTGCCCAAGGCACTGAAGGAATGAAGCCATGTCTGCTGGCTTCCAGATGCCGCAAACTCCCCCTTTTACTATCCTGAACTATCCAGCCTGTTGAAGACAGGGGGTTGTCCCCGTGGAATCCTCCGATTCCTGCCAAGCAGAGCCCATGCCTTCTGCTCTCAGATGGAGCAGAGGAGGAAGCTGAATCAAGGAAGGCTTCCAGGAAGAAGAGGACAGAGCCTGGGAGTGTAGGGAGGGGCCCACGACGGGGTCTGACCTGGGAAGGGGGATCATTAGGTTCAGAAAGAAGCCTCAGGGATTTTTCCATCCTTTTCTCTTAGGCTGACCACTTGGGGCCTTCAGATGGAGGGCTCAGAGAGTGCTGGAGCCGTGCCTCCCTCCCTCGCTCTCACACAGTTCTCACAAGCTCTGCAGTTTGCAAAACCCAATCCTTCCCCTATGGGCCTGTGGTTTCCTGTGGGTCTGGGGTCCTGCCTGACTCGGCAATGGGGACTGTGGGAAGGAGGGAGAGGGGGAGGTGGTGTAAGCCCTTTCTTTGCCTTCTCATGTTGGGACTGCCCACCCGCACACACACCCCATTCCCTGAGTCAGCTCTCCCCTTGGCCTGTCAGAGAGGGGCGGGGTCACTGATTCATTTGACAGAGCCTCTTTAAAGTCCCCACAAGGGCAGCTGCAGCCAGACACTGCTACCTTCACCATGAACCCCTGGCAGCCCTTGGTCCTGGCGCTCCTGGTGCTGGGCTGCTGCTCTGCTGCCCCCAGACCACGCCAGCCCACCTTTGTGGTCTTCCCGGGAGAACAACGAAGCAAACTCACCGCCAGGCAGCTGGCAGAGGTAGGCACACACTCCAGCCCAGAGTTGGGAAGGGCTGGCTAGGAGTCCCAGGAAGGACATGGGCTCTCAGAGGAGATACTTAGGGGCATGTTGGGGGGTGATGGGCACCTCTGGAGAACAGAGGTGTCCAGGCTCGGGCACTGGGATGCTCTGGACAGTGATTGCCAGGAATGGGCTAATGAGGGTTTCTTAGATGGGCAATGGGAAGTGGTGAAGGGGCATTGGAGGGCTCTGGAGTGGGGATGGGCTGGGGATGAAGAGGGGTAAACCCTAGGAGGCCCTGAGGTAGGCATGGGCCAGGGGCATCCGGGGGTGGAAAGGAGCTGAGGATGTCTACAGGGAGGGGAGATTTTTGGCTGGGCACAGGCACTGGGATGCAGGGTACCCAGTCCTGGATACAATGCCTTGTTGCTAGTCCCTGAGAGCCTGGAGGGATGGAGTCCTCACCCAGCAGGTCAGAGAAAGGAAGTCAGGGCTCTGGGATGTCTCTGCTCCTCCTTCCACAGGAATATCTGTACCGCTATGGCTACACTCATGTGGCAGAGATAAGCAAGGATGATCAGTCCCTGCGTCGGCCTCTGCAGCGTCTCCAACGGCGCTTGGCCCTGCCGGAGACGGGCGAGCTGGACAGCACCACCCTGAATGCCATGCGTGCCCCGCGCTGCGGCGTCCCAGACCTGGGCAGATTCCAGACCTTTGAGGGCGACCTCAAGTGGCACCATCACAACATCACCTACTGGTGCGAGGCTGGGCCCCCTGGGGGCAAGCGGGGCGTAGTGGGGAGAGGCCGCCCGGTGGTGAACACGTCCCGTCTTAGGCCCATCCCTGGGTTTCACTAAACCAGGGATTTAGTGAGCCCAGGGCAAGCGGCTCCACCTCTGAGCCTTCGTTCCCCCATGGGAAACGACCTCGCAGTCTGAGTCCTCCTGTCAGGGCCGTTGTGGGATTCCAAAGAGAAAAATGCTTCTGAAAGTGCTTTATAGCTGAAAGCGTGGAGCGCACACAGCGCTGTGTATCTGAAGTTGCTGAGACACGGGGTGTCGCTGCTGCTCCAGATCCCGTCTCTCACTTCCGACCTCTAGCCTCCTGCCTTTCCCTGCAGGATCCAAAACTACTCGGAAGACTTGCCGCGCGACGTGATCGACGACGCCTTTGCCCGCGCCTTCGCGCTCTGGAGCGCGGTGACGCCGCTCACCTTCACTCGCGTGTACGGCCGTGAAGCCGACATAGTCATCCAGTTTGGTGTTAGGGGTGAGAACGCGAGAAGGGGAAAGCCAGGAGAATCGGAGAGGGGACAGAGGAGGGAGGACCTCGGAGAGAGTAGAGGGGGCCCTGGACCCGGATTTCTCTTGCCTGTCCCCGCAGCCCTGGCTGCCGCTCGCCCTTATGGCGCCCCCTGCTGACCGACACCTCATAGCGCGGGGACGCAAATCTTGGGCAGCAGCTCCTAAGCTGGATTTCAGCCCGCACTCAGTCCAGCGCCCTTGGGCAGTGCACAACCTGCGCAACCATACGCGGCTAACTCTCTTCTCCACCTGCTTCTTCAGAGCACGGAGATGGGTATCCCTTCGATGGAAAGAACGGGCTCCTGGCACACGCCTTTCCTCCTGGCCCAGGCATTCAGGGAGACGCCCACTTCGACGATGAAGAGTTGTGGTCTCTGGGCAAAGGCGTCGGTGAGATTCCCGAACCGCCCTGGTCCCCATTCTCTTCTCCTCTCACGCGCATCACCAGCCGCCCTGACCCCGTCTCCCTTTGCTGCAGTGGTTCCGACCTACTTCGGAAACGCAAAGGGCGCCACCTGCCACTTCCCCTTCACCTTCGACGGCCGCTCGTACTCTGCCTGCACCACGGACGGCCGCTCCGACGACATGCTCTGGTGCAGCACCACGGCCGACTACGACACCGACCGCCAGTTCGGCTTCTGCCCCAGCGAGAGTGAGTACCCACCCTCCTCGAGAGTCCAGAACGCTGGGTTTTTATCCCAGCCTTGCCGCTAGTGCTGTGTGGCCTGCAAATCACTGTCCTGTTCTCTGGGTCCGTTCCCCCGTTGTGAAACGAGGCGAGGAGGGGTGGAGGACACCGGTGGCTTGTGGGTCAATAAACTCGTGGCGCCTTCGGGTAATCGTGTGGGCCTCCCAGGACTCTACACCCAGGACGGCAATGCGGACGGCAAGCCCTGCGTTTTCCCGTTCACCTTCGAGGGCCGCTCCTACTCCGCCTGTACCACCGACGGTCGCTCGGACGGCTACCGCTGGTGCGCCACCACCGCCAGCTATGACCAGGACAAGCTCTATGGCTTCTGCCCGACCCGAGGTACCTCTGCCCCACCTACCTGATTCAGCCTCGCCCCCTAATTCCGCGTTGGTCCCCGAGCGTGGCTCTTCCACCCATCAGTTTGTCCTTCTACTCCTCGTCGGTCCTCAGCACAGCCGTGACTCTGGCCGCCATCACCACGGCTCCTCCCCCTGCCTTCCTATTGCTGCCGCCGCATTCGCGGAGGCCTCGCCTTTTAGCCCTGCTTGCAGCCTCTCCCTGGGCCTCTGATCCTCAGGCCCCGCCCAGCAGTCTAGCCTGGTCTTGGCTGTGTGCGGCACCACGCCCCCTAAGCTTTTTTTTTTTTTTTTTTTTTTAGGTAAGCTTGAAATGCTGTCATGCAGTGCTTTCTTTTCATTAAATCCTATTGGTATACACTCTAGGTATATTTTGAAATCGTTGCTTAAAAATCTTCAAAAGGATTATTTGGTGTTTCAAAGGAAAACTTGTATTAGCTTTGTCTTAAATCAGGTCAGCCTAAGGAGACTTGAAGTAACAAAATAAACTAGCTTAAGTTCCTGTTTAGATTCATTAGTTTAATTATATTAGTGTGTTTTTCTAGACTATTAAAGCAGACTATTTCATGCAGAAAACTCTGAAATAAAGACGAGTGTGGAAGTCAAAGCCACTGAAAATGGTGCTAAAGAAACTATTTCAGGTAGGTTAATAGAAATTTTATTTTGTTCTCTTATGTTTAAAGATAGAAAATTAAATTTTAGGAAAATAATTTTGTGTCTCATATATATATATATATTTTTTTCAATATCTGGGTCATACCTAAGTGAAATTAAGAATATTATGATTCACATCTTCACCTTGTCTCTTGATTAGTCTGAAATTTTGCTCTCAGAAATAAAACTGAATGTATTATTGAAAAGCCAGTGTTACTTATGTAGCTATATCCTACTTAAATTCTCTAGTCTTTTGCCCACTGTATACATTTTCATGTAGCTACTATTTAATCCATTGTGGAATAAAGTGGGATCTTGATAAAGTATATCTGCATGAATTCTTATTTTATTTTGTATCTTAAGAAGCTGCTTTGGAGGCCACAGAAAATGAACCAGTTAACAAGGTCAGCTTTTATATTTTACTTATTTTTATAAAGCTTAAGAAATTTTGACAGAATGTATTTTTCTTACTATAAACCTAGGTAAAAAATACACAAATTTGGTATGGTGAAAAATCCTGGTCATTGGAGACTTTTAAAATATGGTTTGAGTTTAAAAAAATCTTGAGTTACAAAAATTTAGGTGCAGATTATCAATAAATGTACATGTTGTTGAGGATTACTTTTCACTGAGAAGAAAATGTGAGGCCAGTTGGGTTTTTGAATAGATAACAGGTTGTCAAATTGGAACCAATGGAATTTTGTGAAATTTCTTTTTTCTTAGAAGCAAATTGGAGATATGTTAGTATTTAGATATGTTAGTATTTAGAATACCATTTATTTTTTGTGTTTTTAGAGGAGCAAATGAAGTTTGCAGTTCTATTTGAAGGGCATAAAGTTCACTTTATTGTTTTCATGTGCTTATATCTGTTATTATGAATATATTAAGATTTCATTAATTTAGACTTTACTGGTTAAGATCTTGAGATCCTTCAGGTGCTCAGGATAAGTTTATTTTAGACTGGGTTGCTCCATTCTTCAAGTAGTAACTTAAGTAAGTAGTATGTGTTAACTTACTGTTTTGTTTTAAGAAGAATATTGTAAAACACCAGTAGAGTATCTTAGATTTACTTACTGCACTTTAGGAAGAATCTTTTTTTTATACATATATAAACTTATTCATCTTATTTATTATTTTATTTTTGGCTACGTTGGGTCTTTGTTGCTGTGACCGGGCTTTCCTCTATTTGCGGCGAGCGGGGGCTACTCTTCCTTGTGGTGCGCGGGCTTCTCATTGCGGTGGCTTCTCTTGTTGCGGAGCACCGGCTCTAGGTGCGGGGGGGCTTCAGCAGCAGTACGCGGCTCCGTAGTTGTGGCTCGCGGCTCTAGAGCGCAGGCTCCGTAGTTGTGGCTCACGGGCTTAGTTGCTCCGCGGCATGTGGGATCTTCCCCGGCCAGGGCTCGAACCCGTGTGCTCAGTAGTTCTGGCTCACGGGCTTAGTTGCTCTGCGGCATGTGGGATCTTCCAAGGACCAGGGCTCGAACCCGTGTTCCCTCCATTGGCAGGCGGATTCTTAACCGCTGTGCCACCAGGGAAGACCCCCCCCCACCCCCACCCCGCCCAAGCTTTTAAAATAGGCCGCCAAGTGTCTCTGGCTTCATGATTGGCCCGCCCCTGGGTCTTTATTGGACCCACCCATTTGGCTCACCGGAGGCCCTGGGTCTCTCCAGCTGACGCGACGGTGACCGAGGGCAACTCGGCGGGGGAGCTGTGCGTCTTCCCCTTCATCTTCCTGGGCAGGGAGTACTCGGCCTGCACCAGAGAGGGCCGCCGTGATGGGCAGCTCTGGTGCGCCACCACCTCCAACTTCGACAGAGACAAGAAGTGGGGCTTCTGCCCGGATCAAGGTGGGCATGGTTCTGAGATTTCCAGGCTGGGACCTCAGCCAGGGCAGTGGTTTCCGGGAGGGATGGCCGGGGCCGGGAGCTCGGCTCAGGGCTCACGTCTCAGGCTCCCTTTTTCGTCCAGGATACAGCCTGTTCCTTGTGGCGGCGCACGAGTTTGGCCACGCGCTGGGCTTAGATCACTCGTCCGTGCCAGAGGCGCTCATGTACCCCATGTACAGCTTCACTGAGAAGCACCCCCTGCATAAGGACGACGTGCAGGGCATCCAGCATCTGTATGGTGAGGGTATGGGGCAGGGATGGAGGGAGGAGAGGGAAAGCCTGGGCTCTGCCAGCCGCGAGTACCCCGAGAATGCATAGGAGGGGAAAGTTAGGACCCCCGACATCTATCTTCTGGAGACCCTGGCCAGTGGGTCCAGTTGTTGCCAGGTCAGTGCTTAGAGATGGTGATAAAGAGCCCAGACTCTAGAGTGAGACAGACATGGGTTCAAAAGCCAGTCCAGCCACTTCCTGGCTAGATGACCTTGATATGTTACTTCACCCCTCAACTTCCTCATCTGTAAAGTGGGCCTAACACCTGCCTCATGGGGCTGTTAGGAGGCTTAAGTGAGCTAGAATAATGCCTGGCATATAGTAAGCACCAGATAAGTGTTTGACATTTTTATTATTATCACCACTTATTATCATTAGTATATTTCCTCATTAAAAAATGGGGATATTAAAGAACCTAATTCATAGGTTTTCTTTTTTTTTCTGAAGATCAAACAAGCTAACGTGAATTTTTTTTAATATAAATTTATTTATTTTTGACTGCGTTGGGTCTTTGTTGCCGTGCTCGGGCTTCTCACTGTGGTGGCTTCTCTTGTGGTGGAGCACCGGCTCTAGGTGCGCGGGCTTCAGTAGTTGTAGCACGCGGGCTCAGTAGTCGTGGCGCACGGGCTTAGTTGCTCCGCGGCATGTGGGATCTTCCCCGGCCAGGGCTCGAACCCGTGTTCCCTGCACTGGCAGGCGAATTCTTACCACTGCGCCCCCAGGGTAGCCCCTAATGTGAGTTTATAAAGCTCCTAGCACTAAGTTTGGCACTCAGGTTGAGAGCTCAAAAAGCACTTCTCTCCCAGCAGCCTGGGGATGGGGGTGAGTATGTGAAAGGAAACGGCCTGCCCAGGGTTGGGGGAAGGCAGGCTCCAGCATCTAGAGGGGGGAGAGTGAGCGCCAGGGGCCTGGCTGGTAGGCTTTGGGGGAGCAGACAGTCCATGGGCACAGCGCTCCGTAGGAACAGGGGCTGTCTTATGCGGTGTCTCTTTTTAGGTCCTCGCCCCGAACCTGAACCACAGCCTCCAACCACTGCCACAGCCGAACCGCAGCCCACCGCCCCTCCCACGGTCTGCGCCACGGGGCCTCCCACTGCCCCCCCCTCAGAACGCCCCACTGCTGCCTCCACGGGCCCCCCTTCAGCTGGCCCCACGGGTCCTCCCACTGCTGGCCCTTCTGCGATCCCTACAAGGTCCCTGGATCCAGCGGACGATGTCTGCAACGTGAACATCTTCGACGCCATCGCGGAGATCGGGAATCGCCTGCATCTCTTCAAGGATGGGTGAGGGGCAGGGGCTGTGAGGTTTCGGGAAGGGGCTTGGAGGCGGGACCTACCTGTGTCTCCCCGCCCACTGACCTTGTGTTCAAGGTTCAGTGCCAGCCATTCCCTTTTCTCGTCCAGGAGGTACTGGCGACTCTCTGAGAGCGGGGGACGCCCGTTGCAGGGTCCCTTTTTAATCAAGGACACGTGGCCTGCGCTGCCCCGCAAGCTGGACTCCGCTTTTGAGGATCCGCTCACGAACTGCCCTTTTCAGGCAGCAATCGGCTCTCCTGACACTTGGTTAAGCCTCAGGACTTAAAAAGATCACTTCCTCGTATACTAATTTGAGCGAAATCTGGATTCAGAGTGTGGGTTTACACGCCCAGCTCGAATGTCTAATGTATCAAATCCTCGTTAACGAACGGCCCGCTCCGAGGCCGTGTCAGCCAAAGGTCAGCCCCGTGCAACAGGGCAGCGCGGTTCAAAAGCACTCTTCCAGCGCCCTGCCTCCCCCCCCCCCCCCCAAAAAAAATCCACACACACACACCAACCTAGAAGGACCAAGAGACCGAGGACAATACATAAAACGTCTTGTGTGCATTAGAAAAAGACGCCCCCTTCTGGCGGATGCAATTTAGCAAATTTAGCAGGGGCTGAATTTCAGCGCTCCTCACCGCACCCTTGCACAATCGTACCGAGAGACTCTGCTCCTTGGGCACACAGACTGCGGGCACGCCGGGCGCGGAAACGCCTCGCTGCGGTCTCCCTCTTGATATTCAAGGAGAGTATGTGCCCCGCCCCCAGACCGATGTGACCCTTCTCTCCTGCAGGGCGCCAAGTGTGGGTATACACAGGCTCGTCGGTGCTAGGCCCAAGGCGTCTGGACAAGCTGGGCCTGGGCCCGGAAGTGGCCCAAGTCACCGGGGCCCTCCCGCGCGCCGGGG
>NW_006778494.1:76412-84045 GCF_000442215.2 Lipotes vexillifer | reverse complement strand
CAGGCAGAGCTTCTGGAGGTGAGAGTCCCGGGACCGCCGGCAGGGGGAGCCCAGGAGCCATCCGACTGCCCGCCGGCTCAGCAACTGTCTCCTCGCTGCCGTCCTGCAGGTTCGACGTGAAGACACAGAAGGTGGATCCCCAGAGCGCCACTCCAGTGGACCAGATGTTCCCCGGGGTGCCCATAAGCACGCACGACATCTTTCAGTACCAAGGTGAGGGATGAGGACGAGGGTCGGGGGAGGATCCCTCCCTGAGACACCTCCCACGGTAGGGTCCCCTGCCTTAGTGATTGGTCAAATTCTGAGAGAGAAAGAAAAAGCCCATAGAGATTGAGGCAAATGCCCCAGCACAGGTGAGTTCCCTATAGAGGCAGGAATCTTACCAGATCATTCAGGGACACAGGAGCACAACCAGAACTACGACCCAGATTTCCTGTCTCCCCAGCTGAAAGCCCTTTCCCCTACAAGTAGGGATACTGCCACTGGGGATACAGTGATAAATAAGACAGTTCATAGCTGTGTGTCTTTGGGCAAGTCACTGCTACTCACAGAGCCTCAGTTTCCCCATCTGTAAAATGGGAGTGGTAGCTGGAGTTACACTTGCTTTCTCTTTCTCACTGCTCACCTCCAATCAGCTGACAAGTTCTGTTGACTCAGCCGCCATAATATTCACAGGCTCCTCTGCAAACACCCTAGTCCAAGCCATACTGGTTGTCCAATACCTTTAATATATTCTGTGAGAGTAGGGAGGGGCCAGGAGTGGAGGGCAATGGTTTTGTGGGTGACTCTAGACCCATTCCAAGGTGAAAGAAACTAACATGACCTGATCTGATCCCCTCCCCCCTCCTCATCCCCTCCCACTACTCCTGTCATTCCCTTTGCTCTGCTCCACTCACACCAGCCTCTGGCTGTTCTCTGAACACATCAAGGTCATTCCCAGCTTAGGGCTTCTGTGCCAGTTGTTCCCTCTGTCTGGAAGGTTTTCTCCCCAGATTGTCACTGGGCTGCCTCCCTCTCATCCTTTAGGTCTCAGCACTGAGGCCACCTCTTTGGAGAGACCTTCTCTGACCCTCATTATCTGTGCACTTGCTCGCTCGCTTTTAATATTTCCTCCATCGCTTTCTCCATTGTCAAAACCAATCTCATTTATTTATGCATTTGCTTGTTAATCGTCAGTCTTACCCCACTAGGGTGTAAGCACCAGAAGAACTGAGGTCATGCCTGCATTTTTCCTCTGCTGTATCCCCAGTGCCTCTAACAGTGCTTGGCACGATAAATATTGTTGGATGAATGAATGGGATTTGTTGAGTGAATTGTTCTGAGTATCGACTGTGTGCCAGGCTCTGTGTCAGTGCTTTGGACAAGGAGGTCTGTGCCCTCCAGCATCTCTGTGGGGGGCGGAGGGGGGACACAGGTGTCCTATGAAAACCTTGGAAAGATCTCGAAAGGGCAGGAGGGATGACTGTAAAGATCTGACTCCTGTTTCTGTATGTGTATGTGGGAAGGTTGGAATCACCCCTCTTGGTCCTGCCTTTCCCTTGCAGAGAAAGCTTACTTCTGCCAGAGTCGCTTCTACTGGCGCGTGAGTTCCCAGAATGAGGTGAATCAGGTGGACTATGTGGGCTACGTGACCTTTGACCTCCTGCAGTGCCCCGAGGACTAGGGCCCCCCAGCCGGCTTCAGCACTGCAGTGGGAGTCCCCAACAGGGGCCATCGCGATAGGGGATGAGCCAGTCTGCCGGATCCAAACTGGTGGGTCTGTTCTGAAGGACAAGGAGAAGGGGAGGTGGGCTGGGCCCTCTCTGCCCACATTCTTTTTTTGTTGGAATGTTTTTAATAAACTTGGATTCTTTAACCTTTAGGAGCAGATTAATGTATGTATTGTATGCATGCAGGCATATATGTGTGTAACCAACAGAGGGCTTACTATGCGCCAGGCAATGTTCTAAGCACTTCATAAATATTAACGTTCAATCCTTCCTATTAGGAAGGTATAATGTAATTACTCCTATTTTATAGCTGAGGAAATGGCCAACCTATTATTCATTCATCAAACATTTATTGAGCCCTTACATGGAGCCAGGCCCTGTGCCGGGCACTGGGGATAGAGAAATGAGTTAGACTATGTTTCTATCCTCAACGACCTCTCAGTGGTCCTCAAATTTTTGGGTGCCTGAGAGAGCCCTCGCAACTTGCTTAAAATGCAGGCTCCGGGCTGCAACCCCAGAGAGTCCAGCTTAGTTACAAGGGTGATGATTCTGTGCCTGGTAGGGGTGGGGTCACACTTGGAGAGTGTGCAGCGTGTGACCCTTTTTCTAGAATAATGGCGCACGCGCGCGCGTGTGTGTGTTTGTGTGTGTGGTTCTGTGTGTTGTGGTTGAAGTCAGGAGACATTTCCCAGCCAAGATGACATGTGAACTTGAACTGCGTCCGGAAGGGTGAGCAAGAGTTTCTTCTTGTGCAAGGAAGACTGTCTTCTTCGAGGATAATTTACCAAGAACCATTAAACCTAAAAATGTTCCTACTCTCTAACCCTCGCCCATGTGCGCACAAAGCAACACCTAGAAGGACGTGAATTGCAGCATTGTTCATAGAATGAGAAACTGGCAACAACCTAAGTGCGCAGAAGCAAGGCAGTGGATAAATAAAATATGGATTACATACATGATGATAGGAACTACCCCTAGCACAGCACTATGTGCCGGGCACTGTTGCACGTGCTTTATGTGCGTTAACACAGCCAATCCTTAAAACAACCCTATGAGACAGGTACTACTCTTACCTTAGAGGTACTATTACTATTGCTATCACTCCCTCCCCCCGCTTTATAAATGGGATAACTGTGGCACAGAATTACACAGCTGACCTGCAGTCTCCTAGCTGGTGAGTGGTGACCTTGGGATTGGAATGTGAGCTCTCAGGGAAATGCTGGGAGGAGAGAAAAAGCAAGGGGGCGTGTGGGGGAACTAGAAATGGCTCAGAACTCTAGTATGTGGTTTGAGCAGAGAGGATTCTGGAATGGTTGAGATGGGAATGGTGGTGTGGGCTAGATGAGAGAAGGTCGAAGTGGCAGGCGGAGGAGGATGGATTTGACCCTCCAGGATGGCAGAGGGACTTGACTGAAGGGTCGGGCCAGGTGAGTGGAGGCGAGGGGCTTGGTCAGCTTTGATCATCTTCCACACCCGGGTCCCCGGGTGGGAGTGTAAGGAGAGGTTCAGGGAACTTCCTCCTAAGCTTCCTGTGGGTGGGGCCCCTCTCTCTTAACTCAGCCCTTTCTCACTCAGGAATGACCCACTTCCACTGGCATACAAATGTTCCTTAATATGGCTTGTTTAAAATCCCTCTAGACCCCTGTCTCTCAGTTCTGTTCCATTTCTCTACTGCCCACCCCCATCCACAGGAAAACTTCCCCAAAGTACGGTTTCTACTCACTGTCTCCCATTCTCTTCTCAGTCATCTGCAACCTGGCACCCACTGCACTCCTCCACTGAAATGACTCTCTTCAAAGCCACCTGTGATCTTCCCGGAGCCCGATACAGTGGGTACTTCTCTGGGCTCGTTCCATACCATCTTCCCTGTGATCTCGTCTAGCCCCGCAGCTTTACACAGTATCTCTCTGCTAAAGATGCCGAAATTTACATCCCCAGCCTTATCCTCTCCCCTGAGCTCCAGAATCAGATGTTCGACTGCCACCTCCGCGTGATCCTTAGGTGCCGAAGAGATATCTCAATATACTGGGTGCACCTGAGCTCTCGGGTGCCACCTTCCAAGCATACTCCTCCATCGGTTGTCACCACCTTAGTAAAAGACAACGTCATCTGCCCTCAATCGAGCTTAGAACCTGATCAGTCTTAAAATCTAGGAATCTGTTAAACTCCTTATTCTGGCACAGGGTATCTCAACCTCGGCACTATTGACAATTTGGATCAAATTATTCTTAGTTGTGTCCTACAATGTCCATACATTGTAGGATGTTTGATGTCTTCCTCCAAGAGGTAGTAGGATCCATGGACATCTAGATGCTAGACCCACGCAGGGTCAGTCTCCCTCCCTCTATCACAGGCCCTAACATGGGGACAGGGTGCAGGGAGGCGATGGTGAATCTGTGGCTCCTGGCTGGCAGTCTTGGTGTAGGACTAGACGGCACAGGTGGCCTCTACCAACTAGATGCAGTGCCACCCTCCTCCAGTTGTGACAACAAAAACGTCTCTGAATATTACCAAACGTTCCCTGGTGGGCAAAACTGCCCTGAGTTGAGAACCATTGCTCTAATGTAACAAACCTTCAGACAGCTTGACCCGTCATGAGTGTACATTTCAACAAACTGAACACGACTGTCTAACCAGCAACCAGATCAAGAAACAAAACATTCTTAGCACCCTAAAAGCCCCCTCATGCCCCTTTATAATCACTACCCCTTCATCCCAAGAGTTACCACCATTACTTCTAACAGCTTAAAGATAGATTTTGACTATTTTTTACTTTATTTAAAGAGTATTTTACGGTATATACTCTTGCGTCTGGCTTTTTTAAAAAAATTAATTTATTTTATTTATTTATTTTTGGCTGTTTTGGGTCTTTGTTGCTGCGCGCGGGCTTTCTCTAGTTGCGGTGGGCGGGGCTAGCTTGTTGTGGTGCGCGGGCTTCTCATTGGGGTGGCTTCTCTTGTTGCGGAGCACGGGCTCGCTCGAGGCCCGCGGGCTGCAGTAGTGGCACATGGGCTCAGTAGTTGTGGCTCACGGGCCATTTCTTTGGGGCATGTATCTTGGAGTGGAACTGCTGAGTAGACAGGTATGTATAAGTTCAGCTTTAGCTGACGGAACAATTTTCCCAAGTGGTGTTGCCCATCTATACTCCCATCAGCAGTGCATGAGAGTCTAGGAGTCCTCCTTGACCCCTCTTTCCTTTACATGCAATGTCCAATCCAGCAGCAGGTCCTGTAGGTTCTACTTCCAAAATGTATCTGGAATTGGACAACTGCCACCACCGTAGCCCGGCTAATCATCACCACTTACCTGGGGGTTGCAGGAGCCTCCTAATTGACTCCCAGCTTCCACTCCTGCCCTTAGTTGAGTCTTCACCCAGCAGCCATCGTTCCCCTACTCAAAAACTTCCCATGACTTCCCTTGTAGATTAGAAAAGAATCGAGACTCCTCCCTGAAGCCTTCAAGAGACCATACGATCTGCCCTCCTCTCCTCACTCATCTCCATCACTCTACTCTCCGTTCACTCTGCTCCAGACACACTGGCCTTCTTGCTGCTCCCTGAACAGTCCAGGCTTCTTTTCACCCCAGGGCCTTTGCACTTGCTATTTTCTCTGCTACAGAGCTCTTCCCCCAGATCTTTGCTTAGCTGGCTCCTTCTCATCAGTGAGCGCTCAGGTCAAATATCACATCTTCTGAGAGGTCTTCTTAGACCATCCCCTAAAGTAGTCCTTCCCCCTAGTCATTACCCCTTGGCCCTACTTTTTCTTCTTAACATATACCACAGTCTCAAATTATCTTGTCTATGCGTTTGCTCACTTGTAATCTTTCTCCTCTCACTCATTAGAATTTGAGCCACATGAGGGCAGGAAGCCAGTCGATCTTATCCAATGCTGTATCAGTGCCTAGCACCAAAGCCTCAAACACAGGCGCGCTATCAAGATGTGCTGAATGAGTGAATTAAACCCAGGTGTTTAGGAGACCCCAGCCGAGGAGGGCCCGGGGTCCTGGTGCAGGGGTGGCTCTCAGCAGCAGGTTGGATCCTCAAGCGCTTCCAGTGGAATTGACAGCCCAGGGCCTCAAAGCGCAGTGGCCAGATACAGTGGCTCAGCACAGAGGGCACTAGGACCCTGCGCGGCGCCGCGGCCGGCGGGGGGCGGCCGGCGGGGATGGGGCAATACGCTCTTTCTGCCTCCTGGAGCCCGGCTGCGGCCACTTGTGCGATCCGGGCCCGTACCGCGGCCGCCCGGCTCCTTTCCGCACCATGAGCCGCAGGTTCACTGTCACTTCACTGCCCCCCGCGGGGCCTGCCGGGACCTCTGACTCGGAGTCCCACCGGCATTCAGCAGCCGATCTCCGTCGCCTCTCAGGGGAAGACGCCAAAGGTAGAGGCCCCAGGGGGCGGGGCCTGCCGGAGTGGGGCGGGGCGAGAGAAGGGGCGGGGACACGGTGGGCGGGCCTTCTGTTGGGAAGGGTGGGACCAGGACTGGTAGGCAGAGGGTCCCAGCCGAAGGCCAGAGAAGGGAGGGGAGGTGGGACCTAGAGAACTGGGGGAAGGCTGGAGGGGAAATGACGAAGGGAGGGACCACATTTGAGGTGGGAGGGGACACAGGGAAGAGGGTGGGGCTAGAGGCGAAGGGGCGGATCTTATAAAGAAGCTAGGGTCCAGGGTGCTGGGCCGGAGCGCAATAAAGGGGCGGGGTCATCTCGGGTAGGGGGCGGGACCAGAAGGGAAGAAGGTGGAACCAGGGAAAGGGAGGGCCGTGTGCGTCCACAGCCAATACGGTGGAGGCAGGACTATCTCGTTTTGGGGGCAGAAAAGGGCGGGACCAGAGACGAAGGGGTTGGGCTAGTAGTATAGGAGTGGAGTTGAGGGAGGGAGGAGACCTGAGTCCGGGTCGCGAGGTCTCCAAACCTCAGTCACCCAGGAGGCGTCGCGGACAGCACCTGGGGATCCTGGGAAGAAGACAGGAGAATGAGAAATTTGGACCCCGGGCAGCTAGATCCTGGCAGGATTCCGTGGGCACTCTAGTCCCGTCCCTGGGGGATTCACTTAGCTCCTTCTACTCCAGCTCCACAGGCGGTGGGTGGAGCCAGCTCAGGCTGTGTTGGGGGCGTCTTCCTGGAGGGCCCACTGCAGTGGTCTTGTAATGGAAGTTACATGCAGGGTACAGAAGAGAGAGGAGGGAAGGGATCCTTCTAGGCTTCGGTGAAGAATTAGCATCCTGGATGCACACACAGTCTTCTCCGCAGGGGCCACTTTTCAGGGGTCCCCTGCCTGACTCTGGGCCCCTCAGGCCTGAAAGGAACGTGGAGAACTCGCTTGAAATGGCCCCAGCGCAGGGAGGAGGAAGAGCCTCCCCGGGCCGCCAGGGGTCGCTGCTGAGCCGCAGGTGAGCTCACCCTGACCCCAGCAAAACTAAGCACCAAAAACCCTTTAGGGGTTTATTTGGCGAACCTCTGCATTGGATAGATGACCAAACTGAGGCCTATATTTCAGCAGGGCTCCAGTCCCGTGAACCAACCGCCTCCTGGACGTTGTCATTCAGATATTGGGGGGCTCTTTCCTTTCTTCATCTTTCCCATAATCTGCCTGTCCCTTTTCTCATTTTCACAGTTGGTATAGACGTAGATACACAAGCATATTTTACATCAGCCACTATAATTATTGCTATCCCCACAGGAGTAAAAGTCAGAGCTCTAGAAGCCATTCTCAACGCCCCCTTTTCTCTTCCCACCAGATCTGATTGGTCCTCATGTCTTGGCCACTTCACCTTCAAAACTTATCCTGAATCTGGCCACATCTCTCCTCCTGTCATCATCACCCTGGTCCAAACCTCCATCATCTCTCACGTGGCCATGACCACAGGCTCCTCACTGGTCTGCCTGCCTCCAATCCTGTTCACACCACACAACGCCCCCCTCCCGCC
>NW_006778494.1:59409-76331 GCF_000442215.2 Lipotes vexillifer | reverse complement strand
CCCCCCCCCCCCCCCCCCATCGCTTGTAGGATAAATGCAAACCCTTTAGTCTGTCATTCAAACCCTTCCCTCACCTGCTCCTGGTACACCTGTCCGTGTTCTTCTCCCACCTCCATTAGCCAGGGAAACTCCTCCTCACTCTGTAAGTTATAGCTCATTTAACCTTTTCTGAAAATCTTTTTCACGTTCCCTCACTTCCAGGCAGAGGCAGACATTCCTCTTCTGCCCGACCACTGCACTATTATAGCACATGTCCCAATGGATGGAAGTTATTTACTTGTGTGTCTCCTACATCTCAAGGGCAGGGACCACATCCTTTTAACTTTGTGTTCCGAGTACCAAGCCCACAGCCCGGCACTTAGTAGGTGCTTCCTGCTCATCAGATGAGAGGGGGAGTGGCTGTAGACTCCTGCTTCCCCTACCTTGCCTTCTCTCCTGTCATTCCCCACACCCTGGCTTGAGAATAAGATGGCTCGCTCTCTTATCCCAAGGTGACTGTCCTGTCTTTCCATTCCCATTTCCAAGCTCTTGCATAATGAAGTAAAATACGGCTCCCAGTGTTGGGTGTGCAGGTGTGTGTGCAAATTGCATGTGAATCTGGAACGCTGTGGGCTTGTGGCAGAGGCGGCGTGTGTGTGTGTCTTTGCATGTCTTGAGGGAGAAGCATCCCACGCTAGCTCTGTTGACCTGTGGGGCAGTCAGTGAGTCAGTGCTTACATGTGTCATTGTATGCCAGTGTGTTGATTGGCATGTTGATGTGTGTATTTCTGTGTCTATCTGTGGGATGGGTACCTGTGTGCAGGAGTTTACTGAAGTTCCATCTTGAGAGTAATTTGGGGATTTTTAACCTCTTAGGCCCTGAGACAGCTGCCAGCACCTCTCCTTGGTAGGGCGCTACATGGGGAAGTGGACAAGGGCTCCCTAGGGGAACATAAAATCTGCTGGTATCTTTCCCACAGCTGTTTTTGTGCCAGTGCTCTGGCCCCAGGGGAATGCTCTCCCCACCTGTTGTCATCACCCAGGCCCCTTAGGGAGAGATGGCAGCATGTGGAAGGTGGGGGAATGGTTGGGGGAGGGTTTGTAGGTCATTTACATACAAGTGTTATCTTTCATTCTGGACCCAGGGAGTGGAGTTTGCCCCTGGAGGTGCTTCCTGCTGCCAGGAGATCAGCTATAGGTGGGAATGCGACTTACAGGGGAGGAAAGAAGCAAGTCAGAAGGTGATCCTTGAATCTACCACTAACACTGGGCGGCAGCCCACATGCCTCAGTTGCCTCATTTGTACCATGGGAAGATCGATGGTGACTTGGCTGGACAGAATTGAACCTGGGACCAACTGTTACAATTCTGAGCGACTCCTCCATCCCTTTGCACCACTCCCTGCTGTGCCTCAGTTTCTCATAGAAGAAGACAGGGCACTGGGAAGAGCGCTGGGCCTGGTTAAGACTAACAGGAGTTGGGATGCGTCCCCATGGAGTGAGAGGGAGCCAACTTATGCTAGGAGGCTGGAGCAAGACCACGATGTAGCCTATCCACTCGCTAGCACAGACTCTGTGGTGTGGCCTTGGGCACATTGCTTCCCCTCTCTGGGCCTCAGTTTCCCCATCTGTAGTATAAAGAAGTTGAACAGGAAGCTACCTGAGGGTCCTTCTAGCCATAAAAATGCTCAGATTCTTTGATGATCTAGAAGAGTGATGTTCTCTGCCTCCCCCATACCCAAACCTCATGTTTCAGTCTCTTTATCTGTAAATTGGGAAGAATGACACTGAATTATTGGGAAAAATACCTGATCTGGAGATCTCCAGCCTATCCAAGGAGTTCTCCAGTCACCCACTCCTCAAGCCAGGACTCAGAACCTCACGGCCCAGTACCTCAGCCCAAGGTGAAGCCTGGAAATCTCCATGGCAACAAACTGGTTATGAACGGGGCTGTAGTTGCCATGGTGATGGGCTCCTCTCTCTCTCTCTCTCTCTCTCTCTCTCTCTCTCTCTCTCTCTCTCTCATCCCCCTCATCTCCCCTCCCCTCTTCTCAATGAACCAGAGCGATCTGCGGGCACCAGCTCTCCAGGTGGGGTGAGGATGGGGGGGGTACAGTGAGAAAGGGGTCCTGATTGAGAAAGAGGGAAGATGGGCTGAATCTGTCGAGGAATGGGGGGCTGTTGGGGTGCCATTTCCATGGTGACAGGGCTGCAGCCTGTTAATTAAGCCCCCGGTTACCACGGAGACGATGGTGGTTGACGTGTCTGCTGCGAGCCCTGTGTGTATGGGGTGTGCTCTGTGCCGGACTTGTCAATTCACTGCAAGGGTCTGGGGTCTGGAGGACGGGGCCTGCAGGTGGGGGAGAGAAGAGTGAAGAAAGGAGTTCAGGGCCTTGGTTCCATGAGGCCAGAGCTGGGGGTGGGTGGGTTAGGCCGTGGGGCTAATGATATAGGGACAAAGATGGATAGGGATTAAGCCATAAGGAGGAACACTGTGCCTGCCTTTCATGGAAAGAGGACCCAGTCAGGTGGCTCCAGTTTCTTCCAGACAGATCCTGGTCCTGATTCAGTGGCTGGGGCCCTGGGCTGCAGGTCAGGAAGCCAGATTCTAGTCCCCAGTCTGCCACAAGTTCATCTCATGGAGAAAATTTGTACCTTTCCATTTCTAGACTCCAATTTCCCCATAAATGAGGACTGATTAAAAAAATAACTTACAAATTTCCTTCCAGTTCCCCAATCCTGATATTTAGGAGGCAGCTTCCCTGACCTTTTTTCTCTCTGAGAAGCATAAGGTGGGAGGGGAGAGGAATTTTAGAGACTCAGAGTTTAGAAATAAGACCCTGCCCAGCTCTGCATCTCGTGATGCTTTAATGAGAAGATGCCCCTGGCCCTAGATCTTCCAAGGGCTCTGGGTGGGGAAGCGGTGCTGAGCTGGCAGCCACGTTCCTGGGGCTCAGAGCTGAGGGTCATCTTACTGGCCAAGGCCAGGCTGGCAGTGCAGGAGGTGCCTGCAATGTGTTTTCTGAAAGCCTCACTGCAGAGGGTTGGCCTGAAGCCAGAATAGAGATCGGTCTTCTTGAGAGGTGTGTGTGGGGGGTGTGAATCAAAGGACTGGGGTCTCCTCTCGCGGCTGTCTCTTCACTTGGTCTTGTCTCCTCATGAAGAGCTCCCTGGCTTTAGTCTGAGATAAATTGAGAGAGCACTGAGAGTTTTCAGGGTGGGAGGAAGGCCCATGGATTATGCAGCCTAACCCTTTCATTTTATAGATGGAGATACTCAGGCCCTGAGAGGACCTCAGTTTTGCCCAAGGAAACACAGAGTTTGAGGGAAGAGGACAGACAGCACCAGTATCTCCTGAATCCCAGATGCCTTGTGAGATAGGAGGTCTGGTGAGGGTGGACAGATGGGATGCCCAGGGGAAGGGGATCACCCCTGCCTTCCCCTATACTCCCTTGGGATCTAGCTTTTCTCCATGGGCGGGCTCAGTCCCTGAGCAGCCAGGGCTCTGGACCACAGATGAAGAGAAATACCCCCAGGGGAACATCCCAGACCCGGGATTGCTGAAAAACCTCAGTATTTATTTCACAGCACTTCTCAGACAAACATACTACACATTTTACTATATTACCTGTCTCTACAGAGTAGTAGAAAACCATAATGGTGGTGATGGTGGTGGTGGTGGTGGTGCGTGGAGTGGAGTGCTTAGAAACTCTTGCACACTGGCCTACCCACCTGCAACCCTTTAAACCTCTGTCACCAATCCAAACTCACTGCACTTTTTTGTGTGGTTTTCTCTCTGGGAAAGCCAAGAGGACCAGTTCTCACACCTGGTCTGAATACCTAGCTCTCCACCCTAAAGAGTCCTTCTGGTGTCCATAAAACACAGTGGCAGGGATAGCTTACTGGTGGATCCCTCAGAGGGCCCCTCCAGTCAGCTGCTGAAGACTCTGTGGTTGACCCAGTCTGAAGCCACTGACAAATAATGCGACAGCGGAATCCGAGCAGCGGGCCCTGTCCATGGTCCTGAAAACTCCCATCCTAGAACTGGGCCTCTGGTCAAGTGGACAGTTTTGTTTTGTTTTGTCTTTTAAGGATCCTTGCAGGTCTCTGGGCCCACCTCCAATTGCAAGCTGAGAGGCCACTCCAGCTGCACGTCTGAAGTCTGAGCACAAGAAAAGGGAGAGTGCTCATCTCCGACCCAGTCCCTGTTCCTTTCTTAGTAGCCAAGGATCAGAGGCCACTGAGCAGTTTGGATATGACTGCATTCTTGTCCCTTCTATTGGAGGCAGGACCCATTTAAAAAGAGGTTACGTTGAGGAAAAGAGTCCGAAACTGGAATAAAGGAAACTGGATTCTAGACCAAGTTCTGCCATTCACTGGCATAGTGTCCACAGGCAGTCATCTTTCCCTCACCCTTTGGGCCTTAGCTTTTTCACCTGTAAAATGAAAGCTGTGCATTAGCTAAGATGACTGACACGATCCTCTCCAGCCCTGGAACTCTCCTGGAATTTAGAGGGCTAGTCTTGGAGGCTTGGGTGAGTCTGAAAATCATTTCCCCTTGATCTGCTCTCCTCTTTGGATGTTTGGGTTTTTCCAGGGACTCGAAGGGTCCAAACCTCTGATGCCGCTTCCTGAGATCTCTCCACTCCTGGCTCAAGCCTGGATTCTAGGGGTGCTGAGGGGTCCCAGGATAATCAAGCTTCTAGGGGACTGGTGTCAGGGGAGGGGGAGGAAAACAGAAAGCATGTCAGTTCTGGAATCCTCAGAAAGCAATCCTGGATTAGGGGGATTAGACACTCTCGCCCCAGGAGAAAATCTGGTCCCAAACGCACAGGCGGCCTCATTCTCCCCTCCCCCACTCTGTTCCTGGCCAGCCTCCGACCCGTCTGCCCTCCCTAAAGGCTGCACCATCCCCAGTGGGGAGTCAGCGCTCCCTGAAACCTCACTGCTGCCTTCTCTCTTCCTCACCACCTCTCCTTCCCAGGGTCATTCCACAGTCAGAGGGTCCTTGTCTTTGGGCTGCAGTGATTTGCCTTGGAGGTGAGATGCTAAGACTTCCATCAGTCTAAGCGCAGTAAAGTGTTCACTGCAACTCCTCAGATTCATGCCTCCCATTTCAAGACAGGATGAGCCAGACAGTTCAGCTAGTGACCCTGAACGCTACGGGGGCAGCACAGTGCTTCGGTTAAAAGCTCTGGCCTCCACACCCCACTAGCTCCAACCTCTTGAACAGTGATTATGGGAGAGGGTCTGGTTCTCCACCGTTCTTCGGGGCTGGCCTTCCCAGCTTTGCAGACAGGCTCTCCAGGGACCCATATTCCATGGCGCCCTACCCCTGCCGCCTCAGCCCCCCTCATCTTCCCTCTAGGGGGCGGATGACCCTCGGCCAGGCAGCCTCTGCGGGGCCGCCTCCCCGCGGCCGCGACCTAGTTCCCTGCCGTTATTTTTAGGGCGCGGGATGGCACCTGCCCACGTGCCGGCCCCGCCTGCGCCGGAGAGTGGGGGGCGGGCGGAGCTACGTCTGCTCAAGGGAGGCGAGGTCCCCATCCCCCGCAGCACCCTCTCCATCCCACCCGCGCAAGCCCCCAGTTTTCGTGCGAGGGGGCCTCCAAGAGCGCACTGCCCGCCCCTCGTCCCCTCTTCTTTCTCCCTCCTGCGCTCCCCCCCCCCCCCCAAACCCCCCCCAGCCGATATGTTCAAGAGGAATGTCTCCTGGAACGAAGCACTCTAAGGACCTTTAGGGGACAGATCTCTCTCCTTCAGGATATAAGCCTGTCATAAAGCTCCCCCCCCCCCCGCAAAACCCCGCCAGTGGCTCATGCCTCCTGCATACGGGATGAGGCGAGCAGCGCCGCCGCTGAGAGGGGGCGCGCGCGGGTGTGAGCGTGTGTCCGTGTGCGAGTGTGTGTGCGCCGGGCGGGCGGGCACTGCAGCTTCTTCCTCCGTGGAGCGGAGAGCGAGAGCGCTAGAGCGAGCGAGAGCGCGGCGGAGGCGGGCAGAGGGGCGCGGGTGAGGCGCCGCAGCCATCCCCGGGCCCGGCGCCGCGCCGCCACCATGCTAAACAACCTGACGGACTGCGAGGACGGCGATGGGGGAGCCAACCCTGGTAAGCAGCGGTCCGGGGGCGGCGAGGAGAGGAAGCGGCTCTGGGGTTAGAGGCAGAGCGGCGGCCGCCTCCTTCAGAGGAGAGGCGGGGATTGACCGGGGCGGTGGGCGCCCAAGGCGGCCTGGAGCCCAGCTCCATTGGAATGCGCCAGGCACTGTACGAGGTGCTGGAATGCGCCGCGCCCGGGGACAGGGCTGGGGGCCAAGGGGCTGCCATTGCCCGCGGCCCGGGGGCAGACGTGGGGTAGCTAAGCGGGGGAGGCGGTGGGAAGGGGTTGGAAGAGCTAGAACGGGCTGACGTGTAGCTCGACGGGAGGGAGGAGGGCTCCTTTTCCCGAGGAGGGACCCTGGCGTCCTGGCGCAGAGCGCGGGGGTTGCGGGGGGCGCAGTCTGCGGCAGTCCCTCGCTCTGAGACTTCCAGCTGAAAGATGGGGGGAAGGTGCCTAGGGGGGGATTGGAGCCATATGACAGCCCCCGTCCGGCTGCGGTGTCTCCTTAAGGGGTCACTTGATGCGGTCCGGGCCTCCTCCCCCAAAGCTGCCCGGGGTCCGACCTCAGACCGAAGCGTACCCCCCCCCCCGGGGATTTTCAGCTCTACTTTGCGGAATCTCCTTCCCCCTCTCGCGTTCCCGTGGGTTTGGGACGGGAAGCAAGATCACCCTCCTTTCTTCCCCCTTTCCCCTTCCTCTGGGTACCCTGGCATAGCAGTGTGGTTTCAAGGGCGGGGCAGGGGAGAGTCTTTCCAGTCAGCTCTGCTAGCTTTCCCAGTGAGGCCTCGGGAATGGGGTCCCAGCGGCCGAGTTCCTGGCGCCGTGGCGCGGACACTGCGGACGCGCTGCGGTGGGTGCGGAGACTCGCTAGGAGCCGAGGGGCTTGGAGCGAGTCCGTTCGCGGCTCCCGCTCTCCTGCGCGCTTTCCCTGCTCCGAGGTCTGCGAGGCCAGCCACCCCCTCGGGCTCTCGGGCCCCCCGCCGCCCCCCCGCGGTCTCAGCCACCCAACACGGCTGTCAGCCGCCCCCAGCCCCCACCCTCCAGCGGCGCTGCGTCCCTTGCGCACTAGCGCGCCTCCCGCTCTGGCTGGCTGCGCTCAGCGCCTCAAACGCTCCCCTGGGCATTGCTTGACCCTCTGGGCCGAGACTCCTGCAGACCTCCCCCAGGGATGGCCCAAGGCTGAAAGAGCAGGGTCTTCCAGGGACTGGCAGCCTGGCCTTGAAGTCCTCCGGATCCTGGGTCCAAGTCAGAGCCAAGGGGCCGCTTGGGAAGTCTATGGACACCAGGGTCCCCGATCCTTTGTCTGACACCCCTTCTTCCTCCCTGAGGCTGAATACGGGTAGGAACTACTGGCTGCCTAACTCATCCATCTCCACAGTGACCCTGAGGTTACCTCAGTCCGCAGCCGCCCCCCTCCACAGCGGGCTTAGGCTGCGGGAGGGAGGGGGTTTGGCAAAGTCGAGTCCGCAGCAGAGCCCGGCATCCCGTCGCGGTTCCTAGGGAACGAAGGGGGGCCATGTCCACCTGGGATCCCCTTCAGATGTCACCACTCTGAGGAGGGGCCTCTGCTCCCGCAGACACGGGGTATGGGTCCAATCCCCCAGTCCCTGCTTTCTCTACCCTGAGGATGGCGTCTTACTGGGCGCCATGGGATTTCCATGGGGTCTCACGTGGCCTAGAAAAGTGGCCTCTGTGTGTGAAGCAGGAGTCACACTAGGAACTCCCTCAGTTCTACCCCCTCCCCATAAGTTTCCCAGACTCTGAGTGTAGCAGGCTCGTGGGGAGACTTTCTCCCTAGGTATCAGTGTCCAGGATCTGGAACTAGAGTGGCCAGGACCTGGGCCTGGCATTTTGGGTCCCAGAGAGAGACGGAAGGCCTCCCCCAGTGGTGCCTGGAGACGATGATAGGCGGCTCTAAGGACCTCCTGGGCTCGAGGGAAGACCACCAGGCCGACAACCACTGGCATCTCTGAACTTAGGTTCTTGGAAATGTAGGAGGGGACCTTGGTCCTGACCTCGGGGAGGTGGGAATGACCAGAGTAAGAAGGCTCCTCTGGACGAAAGGACACAAGGATATTGTCTCTGGCCCCCAGGTCTCCTTTCCTCGTGGGGTCTGACGCCTTCCCCTACTCCCCCAGTCTGGCTTGGGGATTCCCCCAGGCCTGGCCCCAGGCCCCCAGGGGAGGCTCCTTAGCCCGCGCCGCTAGCCTGTTTCCTCCCCGGGAGCTCTGGCCGCCGCCGCTTAATTGAAAGCCGATTCGGGCGGAGAGCTCCCAGGGGGCGGGGGGTGGGGGGGACGCCGAGAGGGCTCAGCCTCAGTCTGGCCCTGCCTCTCGCGCGCGCGCCGCACGGCGCTCTCCCATCATCCTGACTCCTGGCTCTGGGGAATCAGGGCGAGTTTCCCCTTCGTAGTCCTGCTCCTCTGAGAACTCATGAAGCTCACCCCTCCCCTTCAACCGGTGTTCCAGGGAGGGGACGAAATCAGCCCTGGCAGACGAGACCGGGGGCCTGGCGTCCCACCCAGGCGGCGGGTGGAAAGGCGGGACCCAGGACAAGCCTACGAACCGCCCCCTCCCCTGCCCTCATCTCGGGGCTGGGATCCGGCCGGGAGTCTGGCTCCGCGCTGCGCGTCGCGTTACATAAGCCGCTGCGGGCGCGTGGCCGGCTTTGCTCCGCTCGGCGCTCTCTGCCCGCGCCGTCGCCATGGAGACCGGCGCGGAGGTGCTTCGATGCCGGGTCTCGGGCCGGGACGCCCCCCATCCCCGCCCTGCACGCGCCCCGCGCCCCTACGAAGGAGGAGGGCAGGGGGTGTGAAAGGAATGGGGGGCTCTCGTGTCTGGCTGTCCTGCCCCTAAGAGCGGACGATGTGGAGAGAGGGACCCAGTCCCACAGGAGACAGGGCCCCTAAATCTTGCTGCCGGGGAAGGCGTGTGGGATAGGGAGCCCAGGCTGGACGGACGGGGTACCACGTCTATTAGTAATCGTAATTGTAACAGTAGCGGCAGTAGCTACACTTAGGTGCTGGGCACGCCCAACAGGCATTATTTTACTTAATCCCCACAACAGCCCTATGAGTTAAACACCATTATTATCCCTTCGCAAAGTAGGAAACTGAGGCTTAGTTTAAGTGACTTGCCCAACGTGTTGACACAGCCACCAAAGTTGGGACTGGAACCTAAATCTCCTTGGCTCCAGCCTGTTTTCTTAACCATTAAGAAATTTCTTCTCACCTCATCCCCCTTCAACCTCTCTAGGTACCACCATAGTGTGATAGGAACACGAGGCATCTTGCCAGCATTTTAAAAGGAGGAGGGACCCACCTCACTTTTATTTCTCCTTATCTCTGGCCCCAAACAGCTCTTCTGAGACACTGGGGATCAGGAAGGGAGCCTGGGGGAATTCACCTCCACAGACTTTTTCCTGAGCACCTATTACATGCCAGGCTCCCACTGGGAGGACCGGCCTGCGAGTCCCAGGAACCCACATATGTGAGGAGAAAAGTGAGCTGGTGGAGGCCCCTGTTGGGAGAGGAAGTTGTTGGCTTGACGAGTGAATCGGAGGTGGTGACAGGAGACGGTGGTGGGCTTCCCTTGAGGATGTGAGGCATCACTTCCACAATTTTGAGTCGGGATGAGATTGGTTATAGCAGGCCATGCTCTGGGGATGGACCCTGGCTGAGAGACGAAGGAAGGTTTCCAGGAGGAGAGGCTGGGGAGGATTTGGGGAGATGGGGAGAGAGAGAGGAATCAGGAGGTGAGGGGACAGGAAATTCAGAATATGTAGGGCCTCAACCTCACTTCTGTTCTGGTCATTGGAGAGTTTCTCCGGAGTCCAAAGAGATGTCTACTGCTGGGATTCAGCCCTGAAACTGAGAAAGTGTGATGGCTGGAGCCAAGGGAGTGTGTCTGTGGAGGGCCCCTTACATCTCTTTGAAAGGACCCTCTCCTTAATGCCCTAGAGACTTTCTTCTTGGGTGATCTCCTCCAGGCACACGGTTTCACACACTTCCTACACGCCTTTTCATGGGCTACCCCCATGTCTTCCTCCTGTCTGGCCTCTCTCCTGGGACCCAGACTGATCCGTACATCCAAGTGCTTCTGGACATATTCACTTGGGTGTCCTATATAGCGCCTCACCAGCAATCAAATTCAGCAACTTCCCCACCCCCAATCTCCTTCTTTCCCCTGCTTATTTATTTTTATTTATTTATTTTTTTGCGGTACGCGGCCCTGTCACTGCTGTGGCCCCTCCCGTTGCGGAGCACAGGCTCCGGACGCGCAGGCTCAGTGGCCATGGCTCACGGGCCCAGCCGCTCGTGGCATGTGATTTATTTATTTTTTTGCGGTACGCGGCCCTGTCACTGCTGTGGCCCCTCCCGTTGCGGAGCACAGGCTCCGGACGCGCAGGCTCAGCGGCCATGGCTCACGGGCCCAGCCGCTCCGTGGCATGTGGGATCTTCCCGGACCGGGGCACGAACCCGCGTCCCCTGCATCGGCAGGCGGACTCTCAACCACTGCGCCACCAGGGAAGCCCTCCCCTGTTTATTAAATAGCACCATATCCACTCATTTACCCATGCTAGAAACCCAGGCCTTATCCTAGATTCCTCCTTCCCACATCCTCAAATATCTGGCGTAGAAATGTGTGACAATAATTCTGGAGTCTGTTCATTGTTCCACACTGCTTCTGGTCTGGGTATCATTGGCCCTTGCCCAGATTTTTGAAAGTCCCGAACTAGCTTCTGTATTCTTCATCTAAAGGCCAGAGCACTTGCTCTAAAACACAAATCTGTTCATGGTGTTTTTTTGCCTGAAACTCTTCAATGACTTCCCATTGTCCTCTGGATGAAGTCCAAAATCCTTAACATGGCCGGCTAGTCATTTAAGGACCCGGCCCACAGTTACCTTCCTAGCCTCTTTTTTTTTAACGTGCTACTCCCCATCCTTGCCCCCCACCCCACCGTACCCCTTCCTTAGACTTCTGCCGGATCAAGCTTCCTCCAGCTCCCCTAACCCACTCCTCTCACTCTCACCTCTGGGCCATCGAACATGCTGTTCTGCTGTTCTATCTGCCTGGAACACCCTCCCGCCTCCCTCCCAGTCTAGCTCTTACTCATCCTTCAGTTCTCAGCCGACACGTCACTTCCTCTGGAAAGCCTTCCGTGACCTCCCAGGCTGGGCTGAACGCTTCTCCTGTGTTACCATGGCTCTTCTTTCATATTCTACCATGGACCTTATCACTCTGGGTTGGAAATTCCTGGCTGCTGGTTTATCTCCCCTGCCTTTGGGTTCCCCAAGGGCTGGGATGGTGTCTTATTCTGTGTTTTACTCCCCCACGCCCATGCCCACGCTGGCACACAGGAGACATCCAGTGAATACTTGTTGACTGAAGATGAATGAGGGACACAGGAGATGCCAAAGGAGGGGGGGTCACTCTTCCAAGAGGTGGAGTATCCTTGGGGCCTCAGCTGCGGTGTTCTCTGCCTTCCCCCCAGCCCCAAACACCAGGATCGGCTAGTTGTGGTCAAGGAGGGGACGCTGGAGAGTCTAGGGTGCCCTGGTGAATGAAGTGGGACCCCCAAGAGCAAGGGAGCACTTCCACGTTCATTAAATACCCCGTACGAGCCAGGGAGCGCACTAGGCTCTTCGTGTGCGCCGCCGTCAACTAAAATTCTGCAAGGCAGGTAGTATTAGCTGCAGTTTTCCAATGTGCAGATCGAGGTTCAGAGAGTTAAGGCGGCCACTCAGCTGGACGTCCAGGTATGTGGGCCACAACCAGCTGGTGCCAGGCCCCTGACTCCTCCGCCTTCTCAGGTGATGGCAACCCCAAGGAGAGCAGCCCCTTCATCAACAGCACCGACACGGAGAAGGGGAAGGAGTATGATGGCAAGAACATGGCCCTGTTTGAGGTGGGTTTGCCAGGGGAGTTGGGCCTCCACCCACAGTTCACCTGCCCCTTCGTCAGCCACCCCCTCCCTCCTTCCCTGGGGAACAGGCCCCTTCTTACCCCAACCCCCTCCCTCCCTGTTCTCCTTGCTCTCCTGCTCCTCGCTCATCTCATCCCAGCCTCAATGGTTTGCCCTCCTGGTCTGCATCGCTCTCGGCCTCCTACCATCTAGCTCCGCCACCCCAGGGCCTAGCCTCCCAACACTGAGAGCCTCCCTCCGCAGGAGGAGATGGACACCAGCCCCATGGTGTCCTCCCTGCTCAGTGGCCTGGCCAACTACACCAACCTGCCCCAGGGAAGTAGGGAGCACGAAGAGGCAGAAAACAATGAGGGTGGAAAAAAGAAGCCGGTGCAGGTGAGGGCCTCGGGGAGGAAGGGCTGAGGGAGGAGGGAGGGTGGGAGGGGAGAGGGGGTGGGGCAGGAAAGATGGATTCAGATGGAGGGATGCATGATGGAGACAGAGGGATGGGAGGCGGATGCTGAGGGAGGGGAAGGGATGGGAGGTGAGGGATAGACCTGGAGGGGTGGCTTGAAAGATAGGTGATGGAGGCCTGAAGGGAGGAGGGGAGCGAGATGAGAATCAGAGGAAAGAGGGATGAAGGGACGGGGATGGAGACAAGAGGAAAGTGGGGGATGCAGGGGCCGGCGTAGGAGGAGTGGGCCTGGGGTGTTGGCAGTGATTGGGGGGCTGCAGAAACTGACGCTGGCCTCCCTGGCAGGCCCCCCGCATGGGCACCTTCATGGGCGTGTACCTACCGTGCCTGCAGAACATCTTTGGTGTCATCCTCTTCCTGCGACTCACTTGGGTGGTGGGCATCGCAGGCATCATGGAATCCTTCTGCATGGTCTTCATCTGCTGCTCCTGTGTGAGTGACACGCTCCCCCTCTCCTGACGCCTGGCAGCTGGGGCTGAGCAGGGACCTGGCGGGGGGAGGGGGAGGAGGGGGAAGCATGAGACCTGATCTTTTTATAGGAACCACTGCGTGTAATCTTTGAGAGTAAATTAGGTCTGACTGGTCCTCCCAGCATCTCACAGGCTAGTCCCTGATGGCTATTAACCAGGTTTCACCTGGCTGTGTGTGTGTGTGTGTGTGTGTGTGTGTGTGTGTGTGTGTGTGTGTGTGTGTGTGTGTGTGTGTGTGTGTGCGCTTGGCTGTAATTACACAGGTACCGCAGACTCATTGATGAAAAGGATAGGTGTACATTAAGAAATAAAAGTCGCCTCCAGTCTCACAGTAGTTAACATTTCGGTAGGTCTTGACTCACAAAAAATGGGATTATGGATCCCAAACAGCTTTGTAACTGAACTATTCCCATCGTCTCTAAAAAAATCACATGTTCACTAAACACCTACTTCTCATGACATTTACGTTTCCTCACACGTGACCCTTGAGCCCCCTCTGCGTGTGAGTGGCCAGTGCTGAAGCTAGTACACCTGCCTATTTAATAAATGAAGAAACTGAGGCTTAGAGAGCTGAAGTGACTTGTCTCCGGTCACACAGCTGGTCAGAGGCCAAGCTGGGGTTTCCAGAGCTCTCTGATGCTATAGCTTGCGTTTCTTTC
Organism: Lipotes vexillifer; assembly: GCF_000442215.2. Taxonomy (NCBI): domain Eukaryota; kingdom Metazoa; phylum Chordata; class Mammalia; order Artiodactyla; family Lipotidae; genus Lipotes; species Lipotes vexillifer. The sequence continues at coordinate 62,750 of NW_006778494.1, read as the reverse complement.
ATGTGCTTGGTGAAGGAGGGGTTTTCTGGACAAGAAGGACTGGGCAGGAGTAGGAGTTGGAACAGGACCGAGGACAAGCTCGGTGGAAGAGGACTTGTGGGTCTGGCGGGTGTTTATGGGGTAGAAGGTTTGGCCCCCACCCTACTCGCCACTCTGACGATCTCTCTCCTCACAGACGATGCTCACGGCCATTTCCATGAGTGCAATTGCAACCAACGGTGTTGTGCCTGGTATGTGACTGGGGCTGCTTGGAGGGGAAGGGGCCTGGATGGTTGGGAGGGAGGCCTGAGTAGTTGGAAGGAGGGACAGTGTCCTGGGCTTTGGGTGCCATCAGGACCCCAGAGAAGCGATACCTCAGATTCGGGGACCGGGTGATGGCGTTTTCGTGGGACAGATGGTGGCAGCCGTGTGAAGGGGAGGGGACGGAGGTGTTGACGGTGTTGAATATGGGGCAGTGCAAGGTCTTCTCCCTTTGCCTGAGACCCTCCTCCCCATCATCCTGTTTTCTGAGCCATGACCTCCTTAGAGGGGTAATTAGCAACATGGGAATTAGTGCTTTAGAGGCCACTCAGAGCGTCTGGCTGGGTCTCCCTTCAGTCCTAGGGCTACAGCTTGTAAGGCCTGGGAGGCCCAGAGCAACCCCCTTCCCACCACTGTCTCTGATCCTCCCTCATCCCCTACGGCAGCCCAGTGCCCCTCGAACCTCTTGCTGATGCTGCGTTTTTTCCTGCAGCTGGCGGCTCCTACTACATGATTTCCAGGTCTCTGGGTCCAGAGTTTGGGGGCGCTGTGGGCCTCTGCTTCTACCTGGGCACTACGTTTGCTGGGGCCATGTACATCCTGGGCACCATCGAAATCCTGCTGGTGAGAGGGGCCAAGGACGAGGTGTGGGCCCCAGGCTGTCAGTCAGTTAACTGATGCTCCCTGGACACCTCCTGTAGGCCGGGTCACTAAGTAAGGCCAAGGGAAAATCAGACATGGTTCTGTCCGGAAAGAGTTCACAGTCTAGTTGGGGAGACAGGATACACTAATTATGTATCATGACCAGCTGTCGTTTATCAGGCACCCACTGTGCTCTCAGCAAAGTTCCAAGTGCTTTACAGTCATTAGCTTGAATCCTCATGAGGTTTAAGTATTATTATGCCCATTTTACAAATGATAAGCTCAGAGAGGTGAAATGACTTGCTCAAGGTCGCTCAGCTACCGAGTGGCAGAGGCGGGTTGGGAAGGGTAAAATCATGAAATAAGAAATAATAAGTCATGTCACACAGTGATTGCCTACTGTGTGCCAGGGACAGTGCTAAGCACTCTGTGAATGTTAGTGGCAGAGGGCTGATGGCTAGCGGATGGCAGAGGAGGGGAAGAGGGAGCTGAGAAAGAGATCCCTTAGAAGCAGTGACTGATGAGAAGTCAGGTCCCTGGGCAGTGTTCGAAGTGGACGGCTGCTGGCTTTGGTCTCGGTTCTTCCTGCCCCTGCAGGAGGAGGTGAGGTGGGAGCTGAAGAGGGTTCCTTGGTATATAGAAAGTGGGGCTGACATTTATTCCTCAAACCCCTACTCTACCCAGGCCCCGTGACCTTCAGTGTACCATTTTATTTTATCCTCATGACCCTTGCATTAGTTAGAAGATGTCCCCATTTTATGGATGAGGAAAGCAAGGCTCAGAGAGTTTAAGGGATGTATGGAAGGGATATGAACCTGTTATCTTCCTGACCCTGAAGCCCGTGCTTGTCCACCCAACCACTCGGCTTCAGAGAACTAGAACTAATAGATGTTGCAGCTTCTGGTTTCGGGATGGAATGGAGGAGTCCAGGGGCAGGGAGGGTAGATGGGGAATAAAGGACCCGAAAAGCCAAATTATGAGAGAATAATAATAGACCTCTATGGCTTTTACAAAATCAAAGAACTATTATAAAAGCAATTCTACCCACTGCATAAAATTGGAAAAAAATCAAAGAATGTAAAAAAGGAAATAACAATCTCCTAAAGCAAATCATCATTATCATTTGGTGTATCCTTCTAGTTTTTTGTGATATTGTATTCTGTCTTTAGAAAATATAACTCTATAGATTTCTCTAATAATGCAAAACCCTCTTTGCAAATATCACAAGTGAAAATAACTTTTGTAAGAATATAAATATATTAATATTTAGTATAGAAATTATGGAAAATACAGATGTGCAAAAAGAATAAAGATTATTCACATTTTTACCATTCAGGGGAAACGACTGTTAACATTTTGATGTATCTACACACAGACAGACATATATACACATATGTGTGTATATAGTCACATGTAAGTACACATATATATTTACAAAAATGAGATAAGACACATTCTTTTCAAAAATTGATTGTTTTTACCTAATATAACATGGATAGCTTTTTGAGTCAGTTCATATAAATCTACGTTGTCCTTTTTAACAGCTACATAGTCTATTCGGAAATGTCATGATTTATTTACCCAATCCTCTAGGGATGAATGTCTTATTTATATCTGCCTTTCTTACTGAAATAATAAAAACAATAAATAATCATTAAGAGCTATACTTGATAAAAAAATAATAGAACTTAATAATTGCTCCCAACATTTTTGCAATACAGTCCTTTAATGACAGTATAATAGTCCTTGCAGGATAGACCATGATTTCCTTAACTATTCCCCTGTCATTGGATGTCATTTCCAGTCTTGTACTACTGTAAATATGCTGTGATGCGTATCTTTTCTCCAAAGCCCTGCCTGCACCTCAGGTTATTTCCTTGGGGTGATTCTTAGTTGGTTCCCACTGGGTTACTTACTTGACCTCCTCACCCCTTTCCCACAGGCTTACCTCTTCCCAGCTATGGCCATTTTTAAGGCAGAAGATGCCAGCGGGGAGGCAGCAGCCATGCTGAACAATATGCGTGTGTATGGCACCTGTGTGCTCACCTGCATGGCCACCGTGGTATTTGTGGGCGTCAAGTATGTCAACAAGTTTGCCCTTGTCTTCCTGGGTTGTGTCATCCTCTCCATCCTGGCCATCTATGCCGGGGTCATCAAATCTGCCTTTGACCCACCCAACTTCCCGTAAGTGCTACTGCCCTGAGCCTCAGGCATCCTCCCCCTCCTCCCTGGACTGGTTTCAGGGTCTTCACACTAGTCTCTGCCAACCCCGCTGCCCCCATCTCTCAGAATCAAAGTGGTTGTGGATTTACAGTAAACTCCCTTGGGAGGGAAAACCTCTCCTGGTTTAAGGGAAATCTCTTTAGGATGGGATAACGTTTTTTGGAGGTGTGCACAGTTTTCCTTGTGAGGGTCAATGGCTTGCTGGTGAGGTGGACTTTTTTTTTTTCACTTTTTTT
>NW_006778494.1:58437-59399 GCF_000442215.2 Lipotes vexillifer | reverse complement strand
TTTTTTTTTTTTTTTTTTTTTTTTTGCGGTACGCGGGCCTCTCACTGTCGTGGCCTCTCCCTTTAAGGAGCACAGGCTCCGGACGCACAGGCTCAGCGGCCATGGCTCACGGTCCCAGCCGCTCCACGGCATGTGGGATCCTCCCGGACCGGGGCACGAACCCGCGCCCCCCGCACCCGCAGGCGGACCCTCAACCACTGCGCCACCAGGGAAGCCCCGTGAGGTGGACTTAGGAAGAGCCAAGTGGAACAATTTCTAAAGGGAAGACCGGTCTGTGTTAGGGAACCTTTCTTGGGTAGAGACAACCTTCTGGAATGTGACAACCTCTTAGTATTAAACACCTTCTCTATCATGGGAAAGGACATAGAAGAGAGGGTCTCGGGGCTCAGATCCCTGTTGGTTCTGCCTCTCTCCCTAGGGCGCATTCCCCTACATCCCACTGCCCAGAAGAACGGCACACGGAGACCGCTGTCCGCGATGCTGAAATAGCATCGCCCGAAAGCAGTGGTTCTCTGCCGTGGCTGCATATTAGAATCACCTGGGGGGAGGGACTTCCCTGGTGGTCCAGGGATTAGGACTCCCAGGGCCTAAGGGGGAAAGAAAAGAATCACTTGTGGGGAGCTTTGAAAGAACACAGATCCTGGGCTCCATCCCAATTAAATCAGAATCTCTGGATATGGGGCCCTGGCATCTATGTTTTTCGTGCTCCCATGGCGGTCCTACTGTGAAACCAGGGCAAAGTTACGTCCCTCACCACCCTCCTCCCTTGTTTCTCTCCCTAGGATCTGCCTCCTGGGGAACCGCACACTGTCTCGCCATGGCTTTGATGTCTGTGCCAAGCTGGCTTGGGAAGGAAATGAGACAGTGACCACGCGGCTCTGGGGCCTTTTCTGCTCCTCCCGATTCCTCAACGCCACCTGTGATGAGTACTTCATCCGAAACAATGTCACGGAGATCCAGGG
>NW_006778494.1:56109-58427 GCF_000442215.2 Lipotes vexillifer | reverse complement strand
GGGCTTTCCTGGCGCTGCCAGTGGCCTCATCAAAGGTCTGAGGGAGGGAAGAGGTCTGGTGTCCAGGGAATGCTGCAGGGATTGTGGCTTAAACAGGATTAAGGGACTCCTTGGGATTCAGTTAAATTCGATCAGTTTTAATTGAGCACCTACTCTGGGCCGTGTTCTATCCTTGGGATCACGGAGAGGTAGAGATGAAAGGGAGCCTTCGCGTACCTTACCACCTAGTGGGAAAGAAAGTCATCAGCTTAACAAGTATTCCCTAAGTACCTGCTAACTGCCTAGCACTGCACTGGGCACCAGGAACACACATAAATAAGTCACAGTTCTTGGCCTCAAGGAGTCTAATCGCAGAGACAGATGTAATAGCAAATAAATTAGGACACGTGTAGGTGTGCATTCAATGAACAGAGACCTCCCAAGGGAGGGAGTGGTCATGTGTATAAGGTGGTGAGACGAGGCTTCCTGGACTCATCTGAGAAAGGTTTTGAAGGACAAATAAGAGATTTTCAGTTATACAAAGGGAATAAGGGAATTACAGGCGGAAGAACAGCTTGCCTAAAAGCATGCAGACACAGAAGAGCATATTGTGTCCTTCCAACCACAGGTAATTTGGTATGACTGGGGCATAAAGTACAAAGGAAGGAGGGGCAATCAAGAAATGATGTTGGAGAGGCTGGCGTGAGCCTGACTGTGGTCAGCCCTGGAAGCCACGTTGAAGAGTTGGGACAGTGTTCTGAGGGCAACGAGGAGCCACCAAAGGGTTCTGAGTAAAGGGACGGACCGGGTCAGCTTGTTGCTTGTGAAGGTTCCCTCTGGCTGCTAACGTGGATGGGCTTAAAAGCAGAGAGGGAACCGAGTCAGGGAGTCTAGGAGGAGGCTGACGCTGAGTCCAGGTGAGAGGTGGTGGTTTTCTTACCTGGAGTGATGGAGTGACAGCAGTGGGAATGGCACAGTGGCTCTCCACCAGGGCTGTTTTGCCCCCCAGGAGACGTGTGGCAATGTCTGGAGACATTTTGGGTTATCACGACTGAAGGGTTATTACTGGCATCTGGCGGCTGAGGCCAGGGATGTTCTTACACACCCTACAGTGCTACAGGACGGCCCTCCACACAAGAATTGCCGGTTCTCATCACAATTATCACTAAATTTGACATTTAGTGCAGAAGTGGAGGAACCCTGGAAAGGAGAGAAGGGGCGTATTTGAGAAATATTTAGGAGGAATAAGGGACAGGAGTTGGAGATTTTTGAAACGGAGATGGGGAAAGGGTGCAGTTGAGGGCAATGTCAAGCTCTCTGAGTTGATGGTAGCGCCATTTACCAAAATAAGGGATATAGGAAACGAGCCATTTGGAGTGAGTAGGTGGTGAGATCAGTTTGGGACACACTGAATCAGCCTGAGATGTGTGTGTCTATGTCCCCCAGTAGACTGGACCATTTGAGGGCAAGGACTAGATCTGATTCATGTGCAAAGCCCCTGCACATGACCTGGCCCAAAGCGGGAGCTTCAGAAATGTTGGTGGAAATAAGGCCCAGGGGGAGTGAGACGTGGTTGACCCTGACCCTTCTTTCTGCCCACCCCACCTCCTGGCCCCAGAGCTCTGGCACCCTGCCGTCTGGTCTTCTCCTTGAGCATCCTGTCTCTCCCACAGAGAACCTCTGGAGCTCCTACCTGACCAAGGGGGTGATTGTGGAAAGGCGTGGGATGCCCTCGGTGGGCCTGGCAGATGGTACCCCTGTCGACATGGACCATCCCTATGTCTTCAGCGATATGACCTCTTACTTCACCCTGCTGGTTGGCATCTACTTTCCCTCGGTCACAGGTGAAGGGGAGCTCAGAAAGGGAGGACTCTGGCTGGGAGTGGATGGGTAGGGAGAGAGTCAGTCACGATGTGGGGAATTTCTGAGTCCAACAGCCCCATTACATAGGCAGGAGCCAACAATTCAGTTCCCACTGGACAGACAGGTGAGGGAATTAAGGCCCGGAGAAGCCAAGTAACAAGCCCAAGTTCTCATAGGAGTCAGTGGACCAGGACTAGATCCCCGGCTTCCTGACTCTGAGGCTGATGTCCTTTCTTCTCAGTCTGTCTGGTCTCCTGTGGCTCCTGTCCTAGCTGCTCCTCTGTTCACAGGGATCATGGCTGGCTCTAACCGCTCTGGGGACCTGCGGGATGCCCAGAAGTCAATTCCCACTGGCACCATCCTGGCCATCGCCACCACCTCCGCTGTCTGTATCCTTCACTGGGGCTGGGACCACCGTGGGTGGGGAGGGCCAGACGGAGGGCTTCTGAAGCTGCTGCCTCACCTGGCTGGCTCAG
>NW_006778494.1:44796-55876 GCF_000442215.2 Lipotes vexillifer | reverse complement strand
AGGACAGCGCCACCCTGGGGATTCTCCTTCATCCTCCGCTGCAGACATCAGCTCCGTTGTTCTGTTTGGGGCCTGCATCGAGGGGGTCGTCCTTCGGGACAAGTAAGTAAGGGGATCAGGGAGGATCCTGTTCTGGGGGGCCGGGTTCTGGGAAACAGGCCTGGCAGCGTAGTTGAAACCTGGGCAAGGGGCCTTGTGGGAGGGAGGCCACAGGGCTTGCCTGTCAACTCACTTTCTTATAATTCACCTTTCTCTTGTTACTCCAACTCAAGAAGCATGAGTGGTGTCTGATTTCCTTTACGATAATGATACTTTCTTCTCCTTTTTCTTTAAAATCTACTAATTCATTTACTATTTCCTGGATGTCTATGTGTTAGCTACTGTCCAGGGTTCTGGGGGCAGGGATAAATTACAAAGATAAACAGCTAATGATTTTTGTTCTGAAGGAGCTCTTTGGAGCAGGTCACCATACTTGTCGACAGACTTGAAATGCAGAGCAGTAGGGGATGGCGATAAAGCAAAGCCTGGGGGTTATGGAGGCTGCGATCCAGTCCCAGAGGGTCGGGGAAGAGGAGATGCTGTGGAAGTGCCTTATACACGCTTTCTCATCTCTCCTTCCCACTTTACGTGCTGAGTGGTAGAGACTACCTAGGCGAGTAGGAGGGGGAAGGGCACTCCAGGCAGTGGGAACAGCATGGCCAAAGTAGAGGGGACCAAGAGCCGTGTGTGTGCACGCGCGCGTGTAGGGGTACCAGTGGCTGTAAGCATTCACGGCTTCTGGAGCACACACCTCTGGAGGGTGTGTGCATACACAGCCAGCGGGGTGAAACAGGAGGTCCTGTCACAGAAGTCAGTTTCCGAGGCGCCATTCTGGCTTCCAGGAAGTGGGGACATGAGGCTGGAGACCTAGGCTAGGGCCAGTCCTAGAGGCCTGGGTTTTGGCACCAGGAAACTGGAGCTTTATTTTATAAAAAATGGGGGAAACCCTGAAGGATTTTAAGTAGGGAGGTGACCTGGCCAAATGGGCAATTTGCATATATTACACCTATTAGCTTTTAGGGCAACTTAACCTCCATTTATCTCATTTCATTTCATCGTAGACCTCCCACAAGATCGCAAGGGATTCGGCAGGTCATTCAGGATAATCTTTCATCTGCCTCTTGAAGTCCTTTAGCAGTGGTCTATATGAGTGTACCTTTGCTTGCACACTGAAGGGACAGGGCTCTCTCTACCTACTGAGGCAGCATCTTCCATTTGAAGACAGTGTCATTGCTAGAAAATGCTTTTCTTGATCCTCACACCACATACCATCACTACACGATGAGGCCAGAATGCCCATTTTTCAGATGGAGACACTGAGGTTCTAATAGTTTGAGATATCTGCCAGGATGACACAGTTGACCTCGTACTAGAATCACTATTGGGGGGAGGGGCGAGATAAGGGTAGGGGATCAAAAGGTAGAAACTACCATGTACAAAATAAATAAGCTACAAGGATATATTGTCCAGCACATGGAATGTAGCAAATATTTTATACTAACTATAAGTGGAGTACAACTTTAAAAAATTGTGAACCACCGTGTTGTACACCTGAAACTTAAATAATCTTGAATATCAACTACACCTCAATAAAAAAAAAATAGTGTCACTCTTAGTACCACGTAGCAGGCACTGCGCCAAGTGTTTTACATATGTTATCTCCTTGTTCCTCCCAGCGATTGTATGAGAGAGGTTTATGACGGTCCTCACTTTACAGCTGAAGAAACTGAGGCACAGAGAGGTTGAATGTCTTGCCCAAGGTCACACAGACAGAAAGTGCCCAGGTCATCAGGGGCTTCGTCTGTCCCCTCCTCCCCTGCACAGCCTATAGCCTCATAGTGGACATACAGTTGGTCCCGCAGTTTGTGTGGGAGACCTTGGAAATCCAGGTGGCGGTGCTCACCCAGCATCTCTTGTCCCTTTGTTGCTTCATTCCAGGTTTGGCGAAGCTGTGGACGGCAACCTGGTGGTGGGCACCCTGGCCTGGCCGTCCCCCTGGGTTATTGTCATCGGGTCTTTCTTCTCCACCTGCGGGGCGGGGCTGCAGAGCCTCACGGGGGCTCCACGCCTGCTGCAGGCCATCTCCCGCGATGGCATAGTGCCCTTCCTGCAGGTCAGCGGCAGGGGCAGGGTGTGGGGACAGCAGTCCACCCCCTACACCAGCCAGCCAGGCCCCTGCCCAGGGCGGCCACCCAGGGAGCAGGGGCCATGGCAAGCCTTGACCTGCTTTCTGGGCCTGCCGCTCTGCGCCGCCACTAAGCAGAACGGGTGTGCCCTCGGGCCCAGCATCAGGGTTGTCCGCGCTTAGGGGACAACTGAATGGTCCTCCTTTGGCCTCGTGGTTGGGCGGGGACTCAGGGAGGCAGCCAAAGGGCGAGTAAGAGGAGGGTGCTCTCTGTCGTACTTAAAAAAAAAAAAGATGTATGGTGAACTCAGTCATGGCTGCTTGCTGGCCCCCTGCAGCTCCTCCTCCATGTGTCCCCTCCTTTTCCCCTTCAGGGATCGTTTGAACTGCACTGCACTGGGGTACCAATGTCAGAGTGGGCAAGATACAGCAAAAACCTGGTATCCCCTTGGGTACATTTAAAGGATGAGAAATACAGCATCCTCTCCCTGCCTCTGCCGTACTGGTCTCCAAGACTGGAAGAGAGAGACAAGAAGTCCTTAAGGTCTCAGGCCCCTGTGATGGTTGCTCTGTCCTCAGGTTTTCGGCCACGGCAAAGCCAACGGAGAGCCAACGTGGGCCTTGCTTCTCACCGCCTGCATCTGCGAGATTGGCATCCTCATTGCATCCCTGGACGAGGTCGCCCCCATCCTCTCTATGTGCGTGCTGGCCTCTTGCCCTCCCCATCAGCTCTGGGGGTCTCTCTGCCTGGATCCTTCAGCTGTGATCCTGGACAGCCCACCCAAACACTTTAACAACCCCACTGTTGTAGAAACCTGTCCTCTGTTATACGGAGATTCATCCCCACATGCATCAGGGCATGTTGTAAGGGGATTTGGCCTTTGAACCTCTTCCTAAGCCCCAGAACATGACTCGGCCACCTCCCCAGTTTCTTTCTCCCTTTCCTTTCTCTCCCTGTGCTGTCTCTGTCTCCCCCTGCATCTCTGTCTCTCCTGGGACCTTTCTGTGTTCTAGGTTCTTTCTGATGTGCTACATGTTTGTGAACCTGGCCTGTGCGGTCCAGACGCTGCTGAGGACGCCCAACTGGCGGCCACGCTTTCGCTATTACCACTGGTGGGTGCCCGTTCCCCCTCCCTGCCCCGGAGGACCGTCCTCTCATCTCCCTCTCACCCCAGCCCAGCCCCTCCAGGTCTAAGGATCCCAAACTCCACTTTTCACAACTAGCATGAGAAAAGTCCTGGAGAAGGTCTCCTTATAATCACAAGTAATAACATAACACTGTATAAACAGTCTCAGCTAGAATCCCTCTCCTGTCAATAGTGTGCAACGCCTCCCAGTCTTGACAAGGAAACCTCAGTTTCCTCAGCTGTGAAATGGGACAATAACTGCACCTACCTCCTAGGCCCTTGTAAGCGTTACACTGCTTGGTGCACGGAAGATGCTCCTTACGTGCGGCTGGACTTCTGATCGTTTTCCTTGATGGCTCTTTATCTTCACAATAGGCCTGTGGGGCAGACAGGGCAGGAATGATCATGCCCAATAGGGAAAGGTGGCCTAAGGCCACCCAGCAAGACTACGGCACACCTGGCCCAGAGCCCAGGCTGCCTGCCCCCATCTCAGTGCTACTGCTGTGCCAGTCACCTCTTCCCTGGGCTCACATTCCTCCTGGGAGATCTTGCCTCCAACTTTCCCCAGACACTCCTGCCTCAGAACCTCCCTGGCAGGGCGGTCTGGCAGGGTCTAAGGCACTGGGACAGGGCAGTGTGGTGACTTAGGAGTTGGGTGGGGCAAGGGGAGGTGCCCTGTCTGTGGCTGCTCATTCCTCCAGAAGGCCCCATGTCCCCGTGGTGCTCATGGAGATGATGGTGTGATTTCCCCTAGACCTGGCTGTAGCCTCCCAGGTCTTGCCCATGCCCCGCCCCATCTAACTCTTGCTGTCTGAGCCCGGGCACCAGTGACAGCCCCACCGGGGCTCAGAGGCCGGCTCTCCCTCCCCCTGTCCAGGACACTCTCGTTCCTGGGCATGAGCCTCTGCCTGGCCCTCATGTTCATCTGCTCCTGGTATTATGCCTTGGTGGCCATGCTCATTGCTGGGCTCATCTACAAGTATATCGAGTACCGTGGGTAAGCATGGGGAAGTGGGGAGGGCTGGGCGAGACTGAGGGTTGGGAGGAGGTGAGGAGGGGAGAGAGAGGGGTGATGAGTGCTCGGGGGTGGGGCGGCCGGGGGGATGAGGCAGGAAGTGGGAGAAGGTGGCACTAGAGTGGAGGGCAAAGGGTGATGGGGTGGGATGGGGAGAGACGGAACAGGAGCAGAGGGAGGGGCTGAAGCTTTGAGAAATGGAGGTGGCAGGAGCGACCTCCTTTCTGAGCCTGAGATAGACGGCTCTGCGCTGGGGTGGCCACTTCAGGGTGGACGGCTCTCCCTGACTCTCCTTGGCTTTCTGCCTCTTGCGATCCCCCTTCCCGGCCCCAGGGCGGAGAAGGAGTGGGGCGATGGCATCCGAGGCCTGTCTCTCAGTGCGGCTCGCTACGCCCTGTTACGCCTAGAGGAGGGGCCCCCGCACACCAAGAACTGGAGGTCAGTGGTGGAGGCACAAGCGTGAGGGCTCAGCGGCGGGGGAGGCAGGGAGCAGGGCCCAACCCACCCCGCTTGCTTTGTTTTGGGGTTGCTGAGTGGTGTTCAGCCTTGTCTGAACCCTTCCCACCTACAACACCGAGGCTGAGCTGAGTTCCAGACATTTGTTCTCCGAAACCCCACCCGCCAGGCCAGTCTCCTGACCATCTATCCATCCATCCATTCATTCCATCATGCGATAGAAAAAATATACGAACGCGTGATCTATGCCCTGCCCCCTTCCTGTCTCTGGGGATGTAGTGAGCTCACAGTTCCGTGGACAAGGCATGAGCACAGACAGGTAAACGTAGTATCATGTAGCATTTGCTCTGGGAGAGGTGAATCATCCACCTTGAGAGTTATAGGGCCTCTTAGAAATCTCTAGATGAATAACAATCTCCATTTTATTCACGTGACAGTCAGGGCCTAGAGAGGGTCTCAGGGGTCATGGAAGGCAGAACTGGACCCAGAATCTTCACCTCCTGCCTCTCAGCCCAGGGTGCTTTTTTAAAAAAATATTTATTTATTTATTTTTGGCTGTGTTGGGTCTTCGTTTCTGCGCGAGGGCTTTCCCTAGTTGCGGCGAGCGGGGGCCACTCTTCATCGCGGTGCGCGGGCCTCTCACTGTCGCGGCCTCTCTTGCTGCGGAGCACAGGCTCCAGACGCACAGGCTCAGTAACTGTGGCGCACGGGCCCAGTTGCTCTGCGGCATGTGGGATCTTCCCAGACCAGGGCTCGAACCCGTGTCCCCTGCATTGGCAGGCGGACTCTCAACCACTGCGCCACCAGGGAAGCCCCCCAGGCTGCTTTCTAACTGATTGCTCTGCAAGGCCAATCCTTCCTTCTCCCTCAGGTTCGTTTTGCTAAGTGTAAGGCCTGGAACCCTGAACTATGCCTATAGGACATCGTTGGCTTATCCTTGCTGATGTCTACGAAACTGGGCTTCCAGGGACCCGGGCTTTGCATAATTTGTCTGTGAATCCTCAAATGCTTAGCACAGGGTCTAGCCCAGAGTAGGTGTTTAGAGAATGCTATTAAATTGATGGTGGCTGGCTGGCTGCAGTGGCTAAATGAATAAAGAAATGAACAGATAAATCAATGGGTAGATGGCTAAATGTGTATATGTATGGGAGGGTGGTTGGGTGAATAGGTGAATGTGTGAATAGATGGCGGTAGAAGGATGTGTAGGTAAATTAACATGGATATGAGTGGATAACTGAAGGATAAAATGGGTGGGGGGGGTGGATGGAAACATGGGTGAGTGAGGTAGATGGATAGATGTGTGGGAGATGGCTGGATGGCTTGATACTCAAGGAAATGGATGGATGGATGTGTAGGTGGATGGGTGGGTGGTGGGTATACACCCATGGGTGGACAGGAGTATGTGGGTGGACAGGAGTATGGAGGTCGGGTGGTTAGTGAACTCACCAGCGTATGGCGTACGGGTGTATGAGTTTATGGCGGTTGGGTAGGTGGTGGATGGATCATGTGACCTCGCACCCTTTTCAGGCCACAGCTGCTGGTGCTGGTGCGCGTGGACCAAGACCAGAACGTGGCACATCCACAGCTGCTCTCGCTGACCTCCCAGCTCAAGGCAGGGAAGGGCCTGACCATTGTGGGCTCTGTCCTTGAGGGCACCTTTCTGGACAACCATCCCCAGGCCCAGCGGGCGGAGGAGGTAAGTAGAGGCCCTGGTGGGGAGGGCAGAAGGATGCAGCACTCAGGAAGACAGTCCTTGCTCCTTTCCACTTTCCCTGCTACCACCTTTGCCATCAGCTGGGGCTCAGGCTTTTCTGTCCTCTTCCTTAGAAGAGGAGTCCAAGGGCTCAGCAAGTGAGTTCCTTAGAATCCAACTCGCAGAACCAAAGACGATCAGAGCCGGAAGTGCCCATTTTATGGATAAGGAAACTGAGGCTTAGAGAAGTCAGGTCATTTGTTTAAGGACAGAAAACAGAGACTCACATTAAAACTGCTAGACCCCCTACTCCACCTGCCGAAGCATAAATCTTTTAAAGCGTTTTCACATAGGTGGACTCTTTTGGTCCCCACACCAAGTGGAGTCGGCAGGGTGAATACCCCTGTTTGGCCCAGGGAGAAACAGAGGCCCAGAGACGGAAAGCAGATTGCTGGAAGTCACAAATGTGGCTGGAAGCATAGTCAGGATTTGAACCCGGGTCCCTGACTCTGGGTCCCCTGCTCTTGTTCCGATCCCCTGGTCCATGTCCACAGAGCAGTGTACACAGCCGGTGTGGGCTGGGGCAGCTGGGCTCTGCATTAAGCGTCATTAACAGATGTCTGGTGGGTGACAGAGGAAGTGGGTTCTGTCTGTGATTCAGGTCTCTCTCCCCTCGGGGCCATGGCTAGAAGTGGAGCGAGGAAAGGGGGCCTAAGGGAGGTGAGATGAGATGGGGAGGGGCACCCCTAATGGCTTGCGACAGTTGCCGTTTCTGCCTCACTGGGCCGTTCACACTGATCTGTCAGGGCCCAGGGCTGGAGGCCTCCACTGGTCCGTTTAATTCCACATGCAGTGGCTGCAAATGTGCTGTATACCAGGCACCAGGCTAGGCCCCGGGGGACGTGGAGAGGTAGATGACCAAATCTCAGCCCTCACCTCCCCCCCCGACAGGCTGGTGGGGAAGATAGAACACACACAGAAGGCTCTCAAACCCGTCTGAGGTTAGAGTGAATAACTGCAGAGCAACAGAATGTGTTGAGTGTTTAGGATCTCTCAGGCTGTAATATACTAAGCTCTACTCACATCATGGTATATGTCATCCACCCTCTTCCTGGACGAGGTAGCTGTCACGATGCCCATTTGACTGATGAGAAATCTGAGGCTCATAGAGGGAAGTGATTTGCCCAACATTGCTCTGCAGTTATTCTTAATTTTTTTTTTGTGGTATGTGGGCCTCTCACTGTTGTGGCCTCTCCCGTTGTGGAGCAATAGGCTCCGGACGCGCAGGCTCAGCGGCCATGGCTCACGGGCCCAGCCGCTCCGCGGCATGTGGGATCTTCCCGGACCGGGGCACAAACCCGTGTCCCCTGCATCGGCAGGCGGACTCTCAACCACTGCGCCACCAGGGAAGCCCCGCTCTGCAGTTATTAACTCTAACGTAGCACCTGTCAACCTCAGGTGGGCTTGAGAGCCTTCTGTGTATGTTCTATCTTCCCCACCAGCCTGTGACCAGCTTGAGGGCTGGGGTTTGGTCTTGTGCCTCTCCATCTCCCCTGGGGCCTGGCCCGGTGCACAGTGCATTCTCAGCCACTGCATGCTGAATTAAACAGGCGGGGGCAGAGATAGAAATAGGAGCCCTCTCTTTTTTCTTCTCTCTCTCTTTCTTTTTTATTTTTGGCTGCGTTGGGTCTTCGTTGCTGTGCGCGGGCTTTCTCTGGTTGCGGCGAGCGGGGGCTACTCTTTGTTGCGGTGGCCTCTCTTGTTGCGGAGCGCGGGCTCTAGGCGCACGGGCTTCAGTAATTGTGGCTCGAGGGCTCCAGAGCGCAGGCTCAGTAGTTGTGGCGCACGGGCTTCGTTGCTCCGCGGCACGTGGGATCTTCCCGGACCAGGGCTCGAACCCGTGTCCCCTGCATTGGCAGGCGGATTCTTAACCGCTGCGCCACCAGGGAAGCCCAGGAGCCCTTTCTGTTTGACATCAGCGGCTTGGTTAAGAGTGTGAAGGATGGAGTCAGACCCCTGGACTTGAACCTCTACACTAACATCCATTATCTGTATGGCCTGAAGCAAGTCTTAATTTCTCTGAGCCTCAATTTCCTTACTTATAAAGTGAGAGTAATAAGAACACTTCCCTTGTTGTGCAGATTGAATGTGCGTTTTAAACGCTTACTGTCATGCTGACTTTTAAAAACTGTTAAAAACCAACTTGTCTGGCTATGCAGAGGGGCCCAGTTTCATCGTGGTTTGGGCGGATGGGTGGTGTCTGAGGAAGGTGATGGTTGAGTTGGGCCAGGCAGGGTGTCATGGACAACGGGGGTCGGCCGGGGAGGGGCCCTGGGTGGTGGGTGAGAGCTTGCAGGGGGACTGTGTGAGCAGCGGCAGGGCGCTGGGAAGCGTGGTGTCCTAACATGGAGAGCGCTGACTGAGCAGCGAGGAACGGGGGGGGCCATAGGTGATGGGGTGCCAGAGGCCGAATGCTCAGAGCTGAGCTTCAGGAATGGGGGGCTGATGGCGGGGAGAGATGGGGGCTAGGGAGGCTGCAAGGGGCTGGGCAGGGCTAGGGAGGCCTGAGGCTGGTCCTTTTCTGAGCCCTCCCCTCCCCGCAGTCCATCCGGCGCCTGATGGAGGCAGAGAAGGTGAAGGGCTTCTGCCAGGTAGTGATCTCCTCTAACCTGCGAGACGGCGTGTCCCACCTGATTCAGTCCGGGGGCCTCGGGGGGCTGCAGCACAACACCGTGCTCGTTGGCTGGCCCCGAAACTGGCGGCAGAAGGAAGCTCATCAGACGTGGAGGAACTTCATTGGTAAAGCTGTGTGGGCTCGGGGTGGTAGAGGGCTGGGCGTGGGGGGGGGGGTCCTTCTTTGGGCCTGGGGACCATTTCCCAGGCGTAACAGGTATGGAGTCGGCATATGCAGGTGATGGCGTTCAAAGCCTCCCATGTGCCAGGCACTGTGCGGGGAGCCCGGGGACTCAGGTGTGGAGGAGGTAGCCTTGGCTCCGGCAGGGTTCACAACCCTGGGAGGAAGACAGTGCAGGGAGTGGGAAGAGCTACAGCTTTGAAGTCGCGGAGGCCCGGGTCTACATCTCCCCTCTGGCCCTTCCTCGCTGTGTGACTGTTGACAGGTGCCTCACCCTCTCTGAGCATCAGATGCCTTGGTAGTAGTGGGTACTAAGTAATACAATAACTAACACTTACAGACTGTGTTCTGTGTGCCAGACAAGTGGAGGCTTTCTCTCATTCTCTTAGCAGGCCTGTGAGGGCTAGGCATTGCTGTCTCCATTTTATTGGTGTGAAACTGAGGCACGGAGAGAGTAAGGTGACGCAGCTGGTAAACCCTGAGGCGGCTTTACCGGTAGATCCTAGTTAGAAGGTGGTTGGGAGGATTAAGTGAGCCCTGCATGGTCGAGTTCTTAATCAGAAAGGGCAGGTGTTGTTATCACCACTTGAACGGTGGGGAAACGGAGGCCCAGAGAGACTTCCCCAAATTCAAACAAGCGATGAGGCCCAGGTAGGTGGGGTTTTTCTGACTCCTCAGCCCAAGGCCAAAGCGGGATGGGGTGGGGGTGGGGTGCTGGGTGCCAGAAGGGGACCAGGGTCACTGGCCATCTCTTTGGTCTCCTCCAGAGCTGGTCCGGGAAACCACGGCCGGTCACCTGGCTCTGCTGGTCACCAAGAACGTGTCCATGTTTCCCGGTAACCCGGAGCGCTTCTCGGAGGGCAGCATCGACGTCTGGTGGATTGTGCACGACGGGGGCATGCTCATGCTGCTGCCCTTCCTGCTGCGGCACCACAAGGTGCGCATGCGTGTGCGTGAGTGAGCGTCCGCGCGTTTGTGTGCTCGTGCCCACATCCATGGGCGGGGTTTCTGGGCTCCGGAAGGGGCCAGCCTCCATGTGAGCTCCTGGGAAAGGGCTCCGTTCCCCTCCTGAATTCTGAGGTGCTGGGAACGGAAGGTGTCTCCCCTTGCAGATGTCCTTGAATTATAAAGGAGAGCAATGTTTAACTCAAGCAAGTGATGCTTTAATGAGGGGACCCTCATCTATGCAGAGGCGTTTTTCAAAACTGTTTTTTTTTTTTTTTTTTTTTTGCGGTACGCGGGCCTCTCAATGTTGTGGCCTCTCCCGTTGCGGAGCACAGGCTCCGGACGCGCAGGCCCAGCGGCCACGGCTCACGGGCCCAGCCGCTCCGCGGCATGTGGGATCTTCCCGGACCGGGGCACGAACCCGTGTGTCCCCTGCATCGGCAGGCGGACCCTCAACCACTGCGCCACCAGGGAAGCCCCGCAGAGGCGTTTTTGAAGGGAGTGGCCGCTGAGATAGAGGATTGGGGGGCTGCATGTATGTGTGGGAAGGTGCGTGGGAAGGGTGAGGGACAGGGTCCTGTCTACGTTCTGGCCCTGGGTCTCCGCACTGCATCTGGACTGGACCTTTCTGGGTCCCCTTCACCCCTCCAGGTTTGGCGGAAGTGCAAGATGCGAATCTTCACTGTGGCCCAGATGGACGACAATAGCATCCAGATGAAGAAGGATTTGACCACATTTCTGTACCATTTACGTATCACCGCGGAGGTCGAAGTGGTGGAGATGGTGAGTCCCCAGGAGCCACCTCTGACGTTTTGGAATCCCTTCT
>NW_006778494.1:32968-44709 GCF_000442215.2 Lipotes vexillifer | reverse complement strand
CTCTTTCCCCTTGGCCCCAGAACCAAATGGGGAACCCCAACTCCCATCAGCTTGTGATGCTGGATCCCTTCCCTGCATCCACTTTTTAGCCTCTCACGTATTCACCCGAGAGCCCATCCATCCATCCATCCACCCTTCTCTCCTTCGTACGAATAGCCATGTCTAATAATGCTTACTACATGTGAGGCACTGTACTATGCACTTTATGTACATTACTTCTCACAGCAATCAATGAAATAGATACAATTATCAGCATTTCCATTTTACCGATTAGGCAGTTGAGGCACAGAAAGTTTAAGTAATTTGCCCCGAACACACACTAAGTGGCAGGGCCAGGATTCAACCCCAAGCAGACTGGCTCTAGAGTCCATGCTCCTCGCACTTACATTCTACAGCCTCTTGTCTGTCCATTCTTCTCAGTTTATTTATCCATTTACCCATCTCTCTGTGTATTCATTAATCCACCCACATATCCATTAATGTATTTATTCACTCACTCATCCATTCATCCATGTTCATAATTCATTCATCTCTGTGTTCCTTTTTATATTTCTCCCCCCTCTCCATTCACCCAGGTAATTAATTAATCCACTCATTCATTAATTCACCCATTCATTCGCCCAGTCAGTCCTGTGCTTGGCTGAGGAGGGAATGAGCCGCATTGCCTTCACAGAGCATCGCCCTCTGCTTTGTCCTTGCCTCCCACAACCGTTGATTAAACTAGGTCACTGGATAGGGAAACCCTAGGTTGGCAGAAAGAAGGGGGCCTGCCTCCCTCCCCTTGGCCTTGCGCCTAAGCTCAGAGCTCATACTTTCCCCCCCTTCCCCTCCTCCACCCTATCTCCACCCCTGCCTGCCCACAGCACGAGAGCGACATCTCGGCTTACACCTACGAGAAGACGTTGGTGATGGAGCAGCGTTCCCAGATCCTCAAGCAGATGCATTTAACCAAGAATGAGCGGGAGCGGGAGGTGAGGTTGCCCTGGCTGGCCTCAGAGAGTCTCAAGCTGCTGCCAGCTCTGGGTGTGCACAGGTTTGGGATGGCCCACTTCTGGCCATTGGCACTGCCACCTTCTGGCACTGGGTTCCCCAGCAGCAAGGGAACACACATCGGCTGCATCTCTCAAGCCTCCCAGCCAGGATGCAGAGGGGCTTTGGCATGCGTGACAGATCTTCCGCTCACTATGTGATTTCTGGGGCCCAAGGGAGAATAGTGGATGTTAAACACGTATGGATGATGATTCCTCAGGGGTGTGGGCTGCCAGTGTGGGGGACAAGGGATTATGTGATAGACCCTTACAGAGAGAGAGTGGGTAACAGATGGATATTTCAGGATGCAGCTGATGATGAGAGTTGGGGGCAAACCTCCAACTGGGTTCTCAGGGGTAATAATGATGAGCTCTCATGGGGTATGGGTGTGAGATCTCCCCAGTGTGGGTAATGTGGGACCATTAGCCCTCTGGCATTTGAATGAAAGCCCCACCCCCAGGGAGTGGGGTCCTTGGGGAAATGAGCTATGGTACCCTGGGGGTTGGGGACAGAAGAGATCTTGGAGGTGGGTGACAGTAAAACTGTAAGAAATGGCATGTGCTCTGACCAATCAGAACTGGCACTGGACCGTAGTGCTAAGGTAGAGCCCAGCTGGACCAGGTGTTAACCCTTTGGTTGCTGGATAGTGGAGAGGTCAGGGGTACTGGAGAGGGGTTGGAGTGGCCAGGTCAGTGGCGGCAATAGCTATTTGATGTGGAAGCATTGCAATAGTTTAACAACTGGTAGGGGTCCCGAAAGTGCACATCCTGGCTGAACATCAGCTCTGGGGGTAGCCCTTTGTCCAGGGCATGGGTAGTGATTTCCAGCAGAGCTGGCACCGTGTGTCACTCCCTAGATCCAGAGTATCACAGATGAGTCTCGGGGCTCAATCCGGAGAAAGAATCCAGCCAACACTCGGCTCCGCCTCAACGTCCCAGAAGAGACAGCTGGTGACAGCGAGGAGAAGCCGGAGGAGGAGGTATGCAGCGGGGGTGGTTTGGCTCCAGCCAGTGGGAGCAGGAACTTTGGCCTCCGAAGGAGTCACATGTTGTCCCTTCTTTTATCCCTCAGGTGCAGCTGATCCATGACCAGAGTGCTCCCAGCTGCCCCAGCAGCTCACCGTCCCCGGGGGAGGAGCCCGAACGGGAGGGCGAAGCAGATCCAGAGAAAGTGCATCTCACCTGGACCAAGGACAAATCTGTGGCAGAGAAGAACAAGGGCCCCAGTCCTGTCTCCTCAGAGGGCATCAAGGACTTCTTCAGCATGAAGCCGTACGGGCCGGGGGGCTAAGGGCTAGGGTCTGGGGTGAGCCTACAGGGTCCTTGCTCCCCATGGCAGAGCCAATGAGCAGAAGGGGTCCTGGCCTGGTAGTCGGAAGACCCAGACCAGACCTTATCTTGGTTTCCCCATCTGAGGACTCAGATTGGGCTTGATGGCTAAGGGTCAGAACTCCCAGGTGCAGGCAGTGGAAAGGCGAAGCCTGGGGGGCTGGGAGAGCAGGACCAGTTTGCACACAGGGTGGTTGATGGTGGCTCAAGTAGTCCTCAGCTTCTCCTGCTTTTTCTGACCCCTCTCTTTTTCTTCCTCTCTTTGCTTCTCTTATGTTTCCCGAAGGGAGTGGGAGAACTTGTAAGTGCTTCAGAATTTTTAACTTCTCACCTAGGTTGGCCAGGGTCCCTCCTCTTCTCACTCCACCATGAACCCTCAGTTCGTGCCCCTGACCTCTGGGGTCTCTGAATAGCCCAGCTTGGAGAAGTCTAGGGTTGGTGGTCCCTGGCTTGCAAGGACTAGATCCCAGCAGCCCAGTGCTGGGGTGGGGGGGCTGGAAGGGCGACTGGATCCAACTCTCCCCTCTCCCAGCCTTACGTGCCTCCCTCCCTCCCTCCCTCAGGAACCAGTCCAACGTGCGGCGCATGCACACCGCTGTGCGGCTGAACGAGGTCATCGTCAAGAAATCCCGGGACGCCAAGCTTGTTTTGCTCAACATGCCAGGGCCTCCCCGCAACCGCAACGGTGACGAAAATTGTATCCTGGGCTTAAAATTGGGAGGAAGCGGGAGGTGGACGTCAGGGGACTTAGGTCCTGGCCCTGGGAAGGAAGAGTTGAGCCGGGTCTGCTTCAGAATCAGCACCGCGAACAGGGACGCGAACCCAGCGTTCCCCTGGCGCCCAACACGCACGACCCCAATTCCAACGGGAGGGAAGGGGACGGTCTTTCTCCTTGACGGGCGCTCAGACATGGAGTTCCTCGAGGTCCTCACCGAGCACCTGGACCGGGTGATGCTGGTCCGCGGCGGCGGCCGCGAGGTCATCACCATCTATTCCTGAGAGCCAGGACCTGCCACCCGGGCCCGAGCGCGTCCGGCCCGCGCGGCCCCGGAGCCCTCGCCGCGCCCCCCGCCGCTGTCACCGTTTACATACAGACCCTGTGCCCGCGCCCTGGCCCCCTTCCCCGCTGCCTGAAGCCCGGAGGCCACGTCGGTCGGGGCTGACTCGGAGAGGACCGCCCCGCGCGGAGACCAGAGCCCCGAGCGCCCCGTTGGCGCGTCGCCCTGTCGGCCCCGGCTGCCCTTTTTCTAAGCCCGGCCTCGCCCCGCCGGAGGAGACGCTGCAATAAAGGTCGGAGGAGGCGCAGAGAGGAGCGGAGCTGGGTCTTTGAGGACCCCCGGTAGTCCGCGCGGCCCTTTCCCTCTCTTCCCGCGCCCCGCCCCGTCCTCGCTCTGCACCCCTCCCCCGGCGGCCCGGAGGGCGCCGGGTGGGGAGGCTGCGCTCCGCCGTCTACGTCACTTGTCTTCGCGCGGCCGCAGGCGCCGGCCGGCCGAGCCTATACATAGTGTACAGGAGACATCGCGTGTATTTTTAACGTCCCCATATTTCTGTGACTAGAAGCGCAACGGACTTCTCTTCTCGCCACTGTCGAGCTCTCCCGCTGGGGGCGCCCAGGGAAGGCGGAGGCCTCGGGAGACTGGGTTTTCCTTGACGTCCGAGAGTTTTGAGAGCAAAAGTGCTTTAGGCCCAGGCGGGAGTCGTGGTCCCTCGACACCCCCTCGACGTCTCCTCACCCTTTCCTCGCGCCCTTGGCTTCCGACCCTTCCCTCTAGTTCTCGGAGACGAAGTGAGACAAGTGTCCAGCTTTTCCTGGATTCGCCTCCCAGCGGAGTGAGCTTCCACTGTGGCTGCAGAGACGGGCGCAGCCTCCTCTCATCGGCTCTTATGCAAGCTGGGGCCAGGATAGGGGAGGGGCGCTCCTCAAGGAAGAGAAACCGAGAGAGGCCCTCGCCCCACCGAGGAAGCCCCGCCCCGGTGCCTTCGCTGGGGGAGCAGGCGGCTCTCCTCAATCGGCTTGTCGCCTGCTCCCCCTATCCCATGGCTCTTCGCCAAAGACTGAAATCGGGGAGCTGGAGGGCGTCCCTTCCCCTGGAGTTTCCTCCCTGGGACAGATGAGGGAGGCGGGGGCGGTTCTGGGTTGGGGGCCGGACTCACCGGGGAGGCCCCAGCGCTGTCCCTGATGTTCCCTCCTCTGTGTCCATCTGGCAGCTCCGGCCTCGGGGACCCAGCCGCCTTCTCCGCGTCCCGGGGCCCGGCCTCCCTGCCTCTAGCTGCGTCTCCCAGGCACCTGGGCGTGGGGGAGGGCTGGAGTCGCCATGTGCTTTGTTCCTAGCGCCTCTCTGCCCTCCTCCAACTAGGACCCAAGGCCTTTGACTTTCTCCAACACCAGTCCTTGGCGCTTCTGCTCCACCAGCCCGGTTGGAGGTGCCCTCTACCCTTAGGGAAACCGCATTGGCCGGGTTCCCTTCCCCCAGGGCATCTTACTAAGGGCGGCAGGCACTGCAGGCTCATTCCAGCGCCCTCTGGGACTGGGTACAGTACCTTCAGCCCCAGGGCCCTGAACTTTGCATCTAGTTAGACATCCTGCCCACCTCCCAGAGCTGAGGCTACTGGGTACTCCTGACCTCACCACCTCCTTTCCTTTGAGCCCAAGGCAGAGCTGGAGCTGGTGCCACCTAGACTGGGCCAGGTGTGGCTGGAGGTAGGTTTGGATGTCTGCCGGTTAGGCCAAGGCCCCTCTGAAATTTGATCAGGGGGCTGGATAGATTCTTCCGGGTAGTAATCAGAAGTCGGAGGTATCAGACACCAGCACTCCCCACGCTCATCCTCCAAAGAACCTCCCTCTGACAGACGCAGCTGGGTCTAGCCTTCTGGGGTCCTGAGCACTCCTGGGCTGAAGTGGTGGGCTAGGTAGAAGGGAAAGGGGGTATATTAACATCAGTTAGGGAACCAAAGTTGCACTATCTGGGCCTAGACTGTCTGGTTGGCAAGAGCAGTTTCGGTTGATGAAAAGAGACATCCCACAACAAAACCCCAAGTTTTCTGTGCTACATGTGCAATATTTGTTATGAATGTTATCACACGTCACTCATCAAATTATCTTTATAATCACGTAGCTAGATGTTTCATGTCCATTCAAGTGACTTTTATTCTGAGTGCAATATTTCAATAGCCTTGTAGTGATAACTAGTGTTGCTTTTGTTTTAGACGATCTATGTGCAGGGCAATGCAATGAAGTTGAAAACCCTTGTAAATAGGAGAGGTTGCAAACCAAATCAAGAGTATTTATTACTATTATTAGGCCTGCCTTTAACTTTCCGTGTGTTTCAGTATTCCGCATTCTGCCTCAGTATTGATCTTGTGTTCTTTGTGCCAATATGAAAAGGAGAGGGTTGGTTCTTTCCTTTATTGTTGAATGCTCCCATTTAATGCTTTATAGCTTTTATGTATTAATTTTTTAGACTCCCGTCTGCACAAAATGCAATAAAAATAATTTTATTATACCCTTCACAGCCTGAGGTGTGCTGTTTGGACACTCCAGGGGGAAGAATTAGTAGGTGGGAAGAGGGGTGTTAAAAGGTGGCCCTCCAGGAGGACCCTAGACTCTTAGAAACACTGACCACCACTCCAGGTGGGTTGCCTAGTGTACTGATAGTTCTGGGGCCCTGTCCTAGAGGGACAAAGGCACTGGCAGCAGGGGCATTGCACCCACAACATCTCCTATGAGATGGTGAGCACTTCTAGGTCAGGCTCAGCAATGTCAGCATCTTGGTCCCTAATCCACTGGAGGCCTTGTGCCAGTCACTTCACCACACCCACTCCAAATTTCCTGATGGGGCTCTCTATTAAATGCTCTCCAGAGCTCCTACCTGTGACTCTGCTTCTGCCAACTCCTTGCATAATGGGCTGGACAGAGGGCGGCAAGTGAGACAAGGTCAAAACAGGAGAGTACCCCACTCTCCACTCGCCTTTGGCCAGAGAAGGCCTCTTCACAAGTCCTGTTTTCCTTTCCTAGAATAAGAGGATAAGTCTCTGACACAATGCCAGTCTGCCACAAACAAGGATGTTTACATGCATTATAATTAACCAGCAGGCTTTTGCTATGAACTGTACTAGGTGAGCTGCATAAGAAGAGAAGCTAGAGTTCAAAGAGGTTTTGAGGCCTGACTGCAGACTCATGGCAGACCGAAACCAAACAGTGCTCTGTCAGGGAACCTCACCTTCAAACTCTGGGAAGGAGTGCTCACAAAGAGGCCCTGCGGATATTCACACCCAAAAAAGACAACACAGCTTTCACTTTTTCGTTTTAATTAAAAAGTAATCATCTCATCTTATTAACAACACAAAAGTTCCAAAGAGGAAAAAAACACTATATAACACAAACAGGTCAGAACATAAAATGCTGCCATCTGGGGACCTTGAGTTTTTGAAACAACTGTTTACTCAGCCACTGGCAGGGACTCAGGTGAAGTCACTGCTCTCCCTCGTTTCTGCCAGGGGCCCCTTGAGACTGATCCACAAGGCTCTAATGAGCACCATCCCTAGGGAGAGGGCAGCTGCCTTTGTTTCCATGTAGAGCAGCAGCCAGAAGTCCTCCCTCTAGTATCTTCACTCTGGCTCAAAAATTATGAACAGCTTCCTATATCAAGAACATGTCCAGCTACCAAAAGTCTGACATCAAAATGGTCCCTATCTCCTGCTGCTTAGAAAACAGAACAAGAGCCTGATTTTTGAGCCAAAAGCTCAAAGCAATCACTGAAAAAAAATGGGTGTTCACTGCCAGAGTCTAGAGTTGCCTTCTCAGAGCCGATTCCATGAAACTACCACTGGTGAGGGAGAGGCTAACAGAAATATTAGGGGGTAAGAGTGGCTGGGGCCCAGATTCACAGTTTGGGTTAAACTGCTGGTGACTGGAGCTGTGCAGTCCACGGGAGATCTTTCATTGAAATGAAAGCCAAGAAGAAAAAAAGAGAAAACCAAAAACCAACAACCGTGGGTCAGGCAGAAAAGTGGCCGGCTTGGCCACTCCTCAACAACTCCAGTAGCTGAGTAGCCAGCCGGCTTCTGAGTCCTCAAGCAGACCCCATGTTATGTGGGATGGGGTAAGAGGACACCGTGCCCACCAAGCCCAACCTGCTGCTCTGGAACCCGACACAGGAGCTGCAGGCAGGAGCTCGAGCTCTGGTGGGCCTGTGCGAGGCTGGACACCCATGGTAGGTTCAGAATGAACAAAGGCAGTGGCTTTCAACATGAAAATGCTACCCCAAGCTCACCCAGCTGGGGCTCAGCTGCTTCTTCCTCCCCCGCCCCACGTCCAGCTGACAGAGACAGCTGAAATACAAATGGAGCCCAGACACCTATACTGCCCATGACCCCAGAGATATTTACTTTCTACCAAAAAAACCCACAAAAAACCAAAAACAAAACCCCCCAAACCCCCACCCCACCACCACCAAAATACACCTCCAGTGCAGTATAAACTCGGACTCTGGAAGGGGTAAGCAACATAGCCTTGGGCAGAAGAGAGCAGATGGTAGAAACTTATGACATTCGATGTGGACCTGGATAGGTGCAGAGAACATCTTCCAAATAACTCTATTTAGAACGCAATAGGTGGGAGGCCAGAGGAAGAGGGGACCAGGGGTAGTTGAGATTTAGCCTCAGTAATGCCTCTGGTATGATCCCATGGGGGCCTGGGGCCGCCCCACCTGTGCTGTGGTCTGGCTAACCAGGTGGGAGAGAGCAGGGCCACTCTGGATCAGAGTGTCCAGAGCCTTCTGTACACTTGGATTGTCAAAGTTGATACCTGTGGAAGACACGGGCCTCTGGCTAGCCAAGTTGCTGGCGGGTGCCAGGCGAGTGGAAGGCTGGCCAAAGAGCCCTTGGGAAGGAGCCCCAGGCCTGGGGCCCATGTTCCGAGCAGATCCTGCCTGTCCCAAAATGTTTGGAGGCTGATTGCCAGAGGCCTGTGATCTTTGCTGAGGCTGGCTGTTCGCTGCTATGGAAAAATTCTGGTTCTGGGTGTTTCCGGCAGCAACTGAGGGGGATGCAGAGCTGCTATTGGCCGCAACCGTGCCACTATTGAAGAGGCTGAGGATTTTGGCCTGAAGCTCTTGCTGGGAGGTGGGGGCTGCCGCTGGAGTGGGTGTAGCAGAGGGGAGCACTTGGCCGCTCTGGAGCGTTTGGGAGCTTGGCTGTGTCTTCAGCGAGGCACCCGAGGTCGCCCCGAGTGGTTGACGGGAAATCGGGCCTAGAAGACAGAAGGAGGAGGTATCTGGTTGAAAGTACCCTCCATGGACAGGAGGCTTAGCAGCCCAGGGAAGAACAACAATCACTGATCACATCAATCACACAGTACACAGACTATAACATCAATTTCCCAAAGGGGCCACTTCATGGTACGTGCTGTTCCCAGAAAACAGCTTGCTTCCTCCAGACAACTACTTAAAGAAAGAAGGGCGTCCACCTTGGTTCCCAGGGAGCCAGCATACTAGCCCACCCACCACGTTAACTACAGAGTTCAGAGCCCAGGTCTTAAGTTATCATTACACCAGCATGGCTGGCCCACGGGAGAGCCCAAGGGATGCGCTCAGTTCCCTTGCCCACCCCAAGAGCCCTGGGCCTGCCACCCTCCCAACAGAGCCTGGGGATTAGAGAAATGCAGAGTCAGAACTTCACCTCGGCCCTGCCACGTAGCTCACCAGGCAGAGAGTCGGCGCTGCTCCTCATCAGCCGCTCCTTCCGCTCTCGAAGGTAGTTGATGATCTTGTCAGTCTCTTCAGCAGTGAGGTACCTGTTGTCAGCCAGCAGGTTGATGAGGCTCTGGATGGCTGGAGGGTGCCCCCCGCGCAGTCCCTCCTCAGGGCCTCCCCGCTCTCTCTCCTGGAGGAGGGCTTCATCGGCCATCTTGGCCGCCTGTCTGGCAATCTCCTCGCGTTCCTTCTCCCGGCACTCGTTCTTATAGCGCTCATAATTTCTGGCCACCAGCACCATGGCATCTGCCTGGGGCATGTTGCGATGCTCTGCAGGAGGGAATGACATGAGTTATTTTCTCCCATGACAGATTTGAGTGCCCACCTACTGGACTCTACCAAGCCCTTCCTAACTTCAAATGAGCAAGAAAACCATTTCAGTGACAAAAAGCCTTGGGATGGGGGTGGGGAGAGGTTGGGAGAGGAGGGGGATGAAGGTTGGGAAGATAGGTGAATGGATTTCTTTGGTGGGCAACAGACACCCTTGTACAGAGCTAGTTCCTTGGGGAATTCTTAGATCACAGACGTGTAGTAAAAACCAAAGAAACATGACAGTCTCTCACAGATTCAAAAAGACCATGTGGAGAATAACCACAGGAGGCAGGCCACGGGGATCCAAAAAGCCCTTCTGTAAAGCCTGGCTCTCTACTGTGCTCCTAAGGATAGAGCTGTTTTTTTAATTCATCAGTTCAAAGGTTACAGATTGAGATCAAATTGTGACCCTAAATAACCTCCTCTCCTCACCCCTGGGCAACAATGATTTACAGGGTTGTGAGACTTCTCAGCACTTGATATAAATGTCTTCACACATCTTGAGGACTGTTCCTCAGAAAGACAAACGACCCGCTGGAGAGGCTTCTACACTCTATCGTTACGGGTAAAACTGGTGGGGCAAATAGACAGCCCCAGGGCGGTGGGAAAAGCGAAAGGTGTGCGCTGTGAGAGCAAGCGATGAGCAGGGAATCAGCTGGCTGAGTCTCAACAACCTGGGAGCAAAGGACTAAAAGCTACTTCAGGGAACGGCTTCAAGGAACCTACTCTGGGACTCCTCCCTGTTCTCACGGCCCCTCCACCCACTTCTCTAGCACACTTACAGAGTATCCTAATTGCCTGTTGTAGGCTTTGTCCCTCATTAGAAAATCTGGTGAAAGCAAGGACTCTATTGCATTCAGTGTAGTATGTGCCAGAGCGGCGCTGGAGCTGGCCCTCACTGGTGAGAGCAGACTGTGTGCATCTCTTCCCAACTTGCCCTGAAGCGACTTCATGTTGGTAGCTTGATATAGAACACAGTGGGAGTATTTACACTATGGAAATCAGCAAATGCTATAAACCACACCGCCCCCCCCCACCCCAGAACTGGTTGTTAAACATTTGCCAGCACATCACTGTATATACCTAAGTGCTAAATATAATGTCATATACAGCAGGCCCAGAACTGTATCCAGTGTAAGACTATCAGACGACTAAATGACTCTGCAAGTCTCTGCCGTGCACTTATAAAAGGGCCCTACTACATTTGAGCTGAAATACATTTACCTAAAACCTGCTGCTTCTGAGTAAGGCATAAAAAAATTAATGGACTAGTGACTACTTCTGAAATTCTGACCTGCTTGGGCCTCCATACCTTGTGGGGTTCCAAACATGATGTTGACTGTACAGGAGCGGTGAATCTGGTGTTGCTGGGTGATGACAATAGCAAAGGGAGACCCTCCCCTGCTAACATCCTCCAAGGCTTGTGACAGTGACACCTCTGTGTTGAGGAAGATCAAGTCCACTACCATGCCTAGGTCTCGAACCTTCCGCCCCACAGATTCAGCATAATCTCTGTAGAAACAAACAGGATCCAAGTGAGTACTCCCTGACCAACTCTCAACTCCCACTGTGGCACCTCAGCTAGCTGTGTGAGCTCCTATGAAGACTTCAAACCCCAGCTCTACCAGTGTCTCCCTAGCGCCCTCTTCAGGCTCTAAGAATCTAGACCAATTCCTTCTCTATATTGGCTCAGAATGGCCACACATAAAGTTGCTAATAGCACAGTATTTAGTACCCAGGTCCTTCTCTTGATTCTCTAGTCTGATGTTCATTCCTAAATACCATCCTGATGCCTAAGACTTGTAACACATGTCCGTCTTTGTAGAGGCTACACAACATAGTGGGAAAAGCATGGGTTTTAAATGCTAGAAAGACAGGCTTGGATCCTACCACTAACATTTACTTGCAAAGTTGAAGCTTTAAGCAAGTCCCTTTACCTCTTACAAACCTCAGTTTCTTTACCAGTCAGACAGGATTAATATGGCTCAGCTCATACGTCACTTCCTTGACTTTCTCTGCAATCTAAATCAGATCCTTGATATATTTCTTATAAGACACATCACCAATACATTTATTTCTGTCATTTGTCCAACTAGGGTATAAGCTCCACAAGAGGAAGGGGCCATGTGTGTTTGCTTATTAGCATTACAGCTCCAGGACCTAGCACCTGTCACACATAGAAAAAATTTGATGAGTGAATACACATGAAACAGGATTACTGTGAAGATTAAAAAAATTATTTAAGTGCCTAGCATGTAGTGGTACGGAGTAGGTGCTCAGAAAATGACATTATCATGATTCAAAAAGGCGGGGGGGGGGG
>NW_006778494.1:23622-32787 GCF_000442215.2 Lipotes vexillifer | reverse complement strand
GGGGGGGGGGGGGAAAAAAAAAAAGCCATCTGCAAGTTAAAGCAGCGTCTGTTTCTAAACAAGGCAGCCCAGAGCCTCTGGATGCTGCCTGCTGCTTGGTGTCTCAACACCTATTTCCCTCGTCTCTGCCTTGAAATTAGCTCTTTAACCCCAAACTGCTAGAAAATACATGAAGTTATTTACTAACCACTTGGGGAAAGGGAACATAGCTACTCTCAAACTTGCAAGCTGCTATACACTCCCTTCTACACCTCTGCTCTGCTTCTTCAAGGAAAGAATGTGAAACAGAGGTAGAGTAAAATACTGCTATAGGGCTTCCCTGGTGGCGCAGTGGTTGCGAGTAAGCCTGCCGATGCAGGGGACACGGGTTCGTGCCCCGGTCTGGGAAGATCCCACACGCCGTGGAGCGGCTGGGCCCATGAGTCACGGCCGCTGAGCCTGCGCGTCCGGACCCTGTGCTCTGCAACGGGAGAGGCCACAACAGTGAGAGGCCCGAGTACCGCCCAAAAAAAAAAAAAAAAAATACTGCTATAACTCTGGCTTGGCTAGCGTGGTCACCTAACAGCTCTGCAAGGCCACGGCACTTCACAAAGAAAGCCTGGCTCTTGGCTGACAAATGCAGAGACGTATGCCTTCCAAAGTACTGGGGATTCGGTGTTGTCTCACAAAGGGGACATTTACTGCTTTGCCTGACCAGCATATATTCCCCTCTTTGACTTTCCTTGGGAAGGCACCCCTTTCCCACTCAGTCCATATGGTTCCACAGGGCTAATTCCACTTAGCTCTAGGGGTGGGCACATGACCTAGCCCTGGCCAATCAGGGCATCCCAGCATTGCTGGTCAGAGTGATAGTTCAGGGATGGTAAAGTAAGCCTGGGCAGTCCAATGAGAAACAATTCCAGGACTTCAGGTGGAAGCAATGGGAAAGAGCAGCTCTCTTTCCACTGGTTTGCTGAACTAAGAAGATACATGTCTAGAGCCAGTGCTGTTCTGCCTTTTTGAGTAGAAAGCTTGTCTGAGAGTGAAGGCAACAGAGAGAACAAGTCTTTATGACAGTGTGACCCTGTATGTGGCCATGCCTGAACTTCCCAGTCAAGCAAACTAAAAATTTCCCTTTGGGCCTAAGCCAGTTTGCAATGGGTCTTCTGTCACCTACAAGTGAAAGAACCCTGGTTAACACAGTATAACAATGCCAGAGTACACAACAGCCCAAGTTAAGTGGGTACAGCTGCCAAGGAACCTGAATTTCTCTTCTGATCCTTCTCCTCACTCAGGAAAAATATCCAAAGGGTTCTTACTTAGTCTGCTTGTTGACCACAATCACAGAACAATCAACAGGCCTCTCAGCATCAAAGCGTCTCTGGATTTCCTCAAAATACTGACGATAAAGCTCTTCTCTACGCCGTTCCTCACGTTTCAAACGCTCTGCAGGATGACACCAGAGAAAACTGAAACACGGACTGTGCCTTTCTATAAAAATAAGTCACAGGCCTTATTTTCAATCCTGAACTACTTGTAGGCAAAGGTCATAACACACACACACTTCTCTGAATTAATCCTCTAGACTACCTCCTAAAAATAACCCTCATTATTGTTTTTTACTATTATAAATCCATTGACATGGAATGATTGTATTAAATGGCATGGTTGTTTTAATCTCATACATGCTGCCAAAATGCCCTCTAGAAAGGCTGTTACTAATTTATCCTTTCACAGGGGTGGAGCACCTAGTGCTATTTCTCCACATCTTAGTCAACATTGAGTATTGCCATTAAAAAACAAAACAAAACAAAAAACAAAACAAAAAAACCTCCTGCCAACTTGATAGGTAAAAGATGGTATTTCATTATTATTCTAATTTTCATTTTTGGGACAACTATTTAAGTCCCCTATTGACAGGCAATTGTAATTTGCTTAAAAAAAACCAGGCAATAAACAAACACACACAACCCCCCCCCCCAAACAAACAAACAAAATCAGGCAGTAAAGTGTAAGTTTTGTAACAAATTAAAAATGAGGTTCTTGGGCTTCCCTGGTCGCACAGTGGTTAAGAGTCCGCCTGCCAATGCAGGGGATGCGGGTACGGGGCCCTGGTTCAGAAGGATCCCACATGCTGTGGAGCACCTAAGCCCATGAGCCAAAGCTACTGAGTCTGTGCTCTAGAGCCCACATGCCACAACTGCTGGGGTCCGCGGGCCTGCAGCCCATGGTCTGCATCAAGAGAAGCCACCGAAGTGAGAAGCCTGCGCACCGCAACGAAGAGTGACCCCTGCTCGCCGCAACTAGAGAAAGCCCGAGAGCAGCAACGAAGACCCAATGCAGCGAGCGAGCGAGCGAGCGAGCGAGCGAGCGAGAGAGAGAAAGAAAGAAAGAAAAATACATCTTTAAAGATGTATGGAATATATTGAGAAAATCAAGGCTTTTATCAATAAAAAACACATCTGTCTTTACCTAAAAAGTAGATGCTGTTAGGTAAAAATTATAAATAAAACAAAAAACCCCACATACTACATAGATAATGCAAACAGTTTTAGTTACTTGGTCAATGAGAAAAAAAAAAACCCAAACGACCTCTTCTGCTCCCATCTTTTGCTCATTTTGTTCTTATTGCTGGAATTTCCTATTTATTTCTTCTTGTTAGATGTTGACTAAACCAGATGATGGTACTACTTCGCATTTTAAAAATGATTTTCAAGCTGAATGTTCTCTACACGTGAATAGGATATTTGTATTTCTTCTTTTTGTGAATTGCTTAGCCAAGTCATTAGCCCCTTTCCAGTTGGTTATTAGTTTCCTCTTTCTCTTGTAAAGTGTCCTACCAGTGCTAAGTGCTGTTTCTGCTGCTTTACCTTTTGCACGAGACTGACTTTCTGGGCCTGGAGGGCCTCGTCCATCAAAGCTATCTCTGTAACGGTCAAAGTAAGAGTCATCCTTCCTCCTGCAATAGTCATCCATTCGCAGGTATCGGTCGTAAGAGCCTTCTCTCCTGAAAAGTTACAGAAATGTGCGCAAAGTTAAAAGTCTTATCCTGCAAAAATCAAATACAGAGAATTCTTCAAGACCCAGTCTGTGAGGAAGTAAAGCACAGTAAGGCATAGGACTTTGGGATCAGACAAACGAAATGAGTATCTGGGACTCACTGCTTATCAGCTCTGTGGCTGGGACTGAGTTAACCTACCTTCCAAAATGACTGGGAGGATGTACAGAAAGCTCTCAGCATAAAGTAAGCTCCCTGGCCTAAAGTAAATACAAAATAACTGGTAGTAATTATTGATATTAGTTTTGAGGAACCATTCCATGCCCCCACCCCAAGCCTCCTTCCCTGTGCTTTTGAAAAACTGTGGTTAAAAACCAAAACAAAAAAATCAAAATTCCACATAAATAATTTTTCATCACCCCGAACAGAAACTCAACCCCCTTTGCTGTTACTTTGTCTCCATGAATTTGCCTTTTCTAAATACTTCATATAAGTGAAAACATGTATTTGTCTTTTGTGTCTGTCTGGCTTATTTCACGTAGCATAATGTTTTCAAGGACCATCAAGGTTGTAGCAGGTGTCAGAATTACCTTTCTTTTTATGGCTGAAAAATATTGTTTTATGGATATATCACATTTTTTATCCATCTATTGATGGACATTTGAATTGTGTCTACCTTCTGGCTACTGTGAATAGTGTTGCTATGTACATTCACATTCATCTGTGTGAGTTCCTCTTTTCAATTCTTTTGGATATATATTCAGGAGTGGAACTGATGGATCATTAATTCTACTATATTTAACTTTTTGAGGAGCCGCCAAACTTTTTCACAGTGGCCATACTACTTTACATTCCCACCAGCAACGTATGAGGATTCCAGTTTCTCCACACCTCGCCAACACTTTTTTAAAAAATAAATTATTATAGCCATCCTAGTAGGTATGAAGTGGTATCTCATCGTGGCTTTAATTTGCATTTCTCTGATAACTAAGTATGTCAAGCATCTTTTCACGTATTTATTGGCCATTTGTGCATCTTCCCTGCGGTTTTGCACGGCCAAAACAATTTGTACTCCATGTTTTTTTCCATTTGCATGATGTTGCCTTTAAGAGGCCACAGGGAGATTCGTTCACTAAGCACAGTTCATCATCATTCACACATTCACCACATACTTATTAAGCAGCACATCTACCATTTGATAAACATTGGAAATATAGGGCTGATAAAGTCACTGCTATACAGAGCTTTCCATTAGTTCAGCAGAACACAAATAAAGAAGACTATTACAAAAAAACCAAGCAGAACAGCTGTACAGGTACCTGTACATGGGATCTCGGGAGTCTCTCATATCTCTGTATCTGTCGTACATGGGGTCCCGGTGATCTCGAAAATCCCTAGAGTCTCTTAGGTCACGAAAGTCTCTAGGATCCCTCATGTCCCGAGCATCACGCATACTTCTGCTGTCTCTGTGATCCCGAACGTCTCTGCTCTCTCTGTGGTCCCGCAAATCTCGGGGGTCTCGCATGTCTCTGCTATCTCGAGCATCCCGGCCATTTCTGCCATCCCTGGGCTCTCTTCTTGGACTTCCTCGAATGGGGGATCGATCGCGTCTTGTATCTCGGCTGTCTCCAAAGCCATATGGATCCCTGTGGGAGGTAGCAAGAAAATGCTAAGACAAAGAAATTGAAGGAGCCAACCTTTCAGCTCTTTATTGGAGGAAGCCCCCACCCTCCAAGCATTTTTCTCTAAAATACGGCAGCCAGTGAGAACATGATTAAAATTTTAAGGATAGTTACCATCTGGTCAGCAAATAAAGACTAGTAGGTTCTAGAATCTCAGAAGATTAGGATATTGAGGGAAGAATGTATGATCCAGAGTCAAAGGTTCTGACTGGGATCATAGTGTTTATCAGGCTTCAGGGGCTAATTCAGTATTCTGTATACATGTCAGACTATCATCTCTATCTCGACAGGTTTTCAAAGTGAAAAAGTGTCTTCCCCCAGAACCTATTTCCTCCCATCAGACTTGTTCGAAAGAGACTTTAAAAGGGGCGGAACGTTGCGTGCATGCGTGCGTGCGTGTGTGTGTGTCATAATAAGGGGCAAGACTCATGAAGAAAAAATGAGCAAACGGCACCATCTCGTACAAAGTAACGGTGATCAAAGGCGTTGTCCTTAAAGTACAGAAAATGTCACTTAAAACATCTAGCAGGATTAATCAAATTAAGGGGAAAAAAGAAAGAAGTACAATATGAGACATACAGTCAGGTACAGGAACACTCAGTTTCTCTACCTTCTTAACATACTTATTGAGAAGTGGTCTCTCTCAGGCTGAGGTTTATGTAGAACCTGGTTCCTTTTTGGCCAAGGTGTTTTTTGTTTAAAAAAAAAAAAAAAAAAAAAAAAAAAAAAAAACAAAAAAAAAAAAAAAAAAAAACAAAAAAAAAAAAAAAAAAAAACAAAAAAAAAAAAAAAAAAAAACAAAAAAAAAAAAAAAAAAAAACAAAAAAAAAAAAAAAAAAAAACAAAAAAAAAAAAAAAAAAAAACAAGAAAAAATAACAGTATTTGAAGTCACAGGTATGTTTGGCCTGATCTGCTTCAATATTCTTCATGAGACATTCCACCCAACTGGGAACTCATCCCCAACTTCTTATTCAACCCAATCAGGCCCAGACTGACTTTTTCATTTCTGCCTAAAATCATCTTCCCATTTACCATGGTTTAAGTTCTTGAAAGTTAACTGATTTTTCTTCTCTATCCCCATTAAGCCACTTGAATCCTGTTTGTTTTTCTTGTTCATTCTCATTGGATTTCTAAGTTCAATCCAAACTCTTATTTTTATGCTGGCACCACCAAGAGTTTCCAAAAAACAAAATCAAAACCCAATCTTCCAGATTTCAATTCATTCAGCAAATACCAGATTAATCATCTGAATTTCCACCTGTTACCAACTGCAGCTTGGCTATCACGCTTCTGGACACCCTTCCCTAACAGATCTGGCCCCTTTGCATTTATTATTTCTCCCCCATTTCCTGATCCAACCTCCTTAGTTCTACTTAAGCTGTTCTTATGACTTAACTCACACTATGCATCTCAGTATTTCTGTTCATACAGCTTTTCAACATGGAATGTTCTTCTTGCACTAACTCAGGTATCACCCAATCCTCAGAGGCAAGTTCATGTCCCATGTCTTCCAAGAAATCTCTAATCTCTAGCAACCGCTGATCTCTCCTGCTAAACTCTTTGAGCACTTACTATTTCTATTACTCATCTTGATCTGGTTTACCTTTTTACGTCTTCTTGTGTGACCCACTTTAAGGATTACCTCCTCTGTAAAACCTGCCCTGAACTCTTGATCTTTTCCAACAAATATGCTCCTCCTCCATTCTTTTCCATCTCATCTACCTACTTACTCAGTTGTTCAAGCCAGGAAACTGGATGTCATCCTTTCCTTAAAGTCGCATCCACTCTTCCAGTCACATTTCCAAATTCTGTTAACTCTTTCTCAGAAATTGATGTCCATTCTGCCTGTTTCTTTACCTCTATAAAGTACCACTGAAGGCCGACCCCAAACCATCTCTCCCCAAAACCACAGCAAGAGCCTTCTAAGTAGTCTCCTCACCTCTCCTCTTGCCTGTTTCCCAATCTTTCTCCAGATTACTCTAAAGTGATCTTTTACACATATAAAACCCTTCACTGGTTTCCCACAGTATTTCGAATTCAGTCTAAAATCTCTACTGAGGCCAGTAAGATTCTCCCTGGCCTTGGCTCCTGTCTTCTCCAACCTAGTCTCACCTTCTCCCTAGTTCACCACTTTCTTACCATACTGACCTTTCAGCTATAACTAGTCAAGGTTCTTCCTGATGCCTCTACTTGAGTACCAGAAACGAATCCATACTCATTTTCCAGGTCTCAGGCTTAAGTATCCCTTACTCCCTGATTCTGTTAGTTTAGAAGTTTATCTTCTGTCCCTAAATCCTGGCCACTTTCTCTCATAGCACTTTGTTTTCACTCATTTATCACAATTTGACGTCACATATCAATTTACTTGTTTAATGTCTGTTTGCCCTACTAGACTGTAAGTCCATGAGGACAAGGACTGTCAGTTTCACTCTCCATGATAAAGCCACCGCATAGGTTTGTATTGTCTGGCATGTAGCAGACGCTCCATGAATATGTTAAATGAGTCTTGCTCTGCACACATATTTCTACTGCTGTACTTATCACACTGTTCTGTAGTTATTTGTTTACATGGCTTCCCTACCAAACAGCAAGCTCTTCCAAATGCTTTGTATCCATAGGACACAGAAAAGAGTTCAGTAAATGTTTAATGAATTGAATTGTTCAACTAATGTAAGCCTCTCAAGAGCAGGCATCATGTTTTCTGTATAGTTTTGTCATCTACCATGACTACACATATGGGCATTCATCATGATGCCCTCAGCTTGGAAGAAAACCTCAATTTCACTTCATCTACATGGTCACAGCAAAAACAATTTAAATGCCAATTCTGCTTCTATGAAAAGTCCTTGTCATATGTTTTAAGGCTCACAAGTACTCCTGATTTGTGGGAGCAAACATATGGGAGACTAGAGAATTTAAATGAGGACAGCTAAACATTTTTCCTATTAAAATAAAGTGCAGACTAACCAAGATTCTTACTTCAACTTTTATTATGTCACATAAATCCGCCCAACACGTGTAATATCTGATCTAGTGTATAATATGGGCAAATCCCCAGGATCTAATGGAAAGGGACAACTGTAAAGTATTTCTGGATTAATGATCGGCAGATAAACCTGCCTTGGGGAGCAGTTAGAAACAGTTATTAGAGGTGGAATCAGATTTCAAGTGTTCTCTGGCAATCAAGGCTGAAAGGGATCATGAACCTGACAGACCACAGACCACACACAAAGCCGTGGGCTGGTGAAAACAGGGGTGGGGACAGGGATAAGAACACCATGTCAGAGCATGTTTCTCACAGACTCAGGATAATTATAAATGCCGTATTTGGTGCTCATTCTTTTGAATCCACTGAAATACCTTACTCACCTGTCAAGAGTTTTCCCTGGAGGTTGACCATAACACCCTAGATTCCCAAAACCTGGGCTCGTGCTTCCAGTTTGAGAAGGCAAGCACTCTCCTCCCTCAAAGAATCTAAAGTCTGTGTGCAACAAAACTGCAAATTTCCCCTCAATTACCTTCTGGGTAAAAATGCAGAAGAGATGATATTCACATGGGGAAGAACCAAAGGAGTGGTAGAAGCGGGGACAGAGAGGATAGTAATTCTCGAAAATGAAAAGGCAAAGCTTTTTTCCTTTCTCCAAAAGATAAGCAGTATGGCAGACTGCTGCTCTTCTGGAGGCAAAAACAAAAAACCCTTTAAGGTCACTTTAGAACCCAAACAAAGAACTCCCCAGAACAAAAGGGCTCCTGCTTCTGGCCCCAACATGTTTCTCAAAGCAAGAACCGGGTAACAAAAAGGTGGTACAGTGTGCAGGATTCAGAGTGCCGCAAGGATGAAGCCTGCTGAATGAGATGCTTGACCTCAGATAACAAGTGGGTTAGAAGTAAGTTTCTGGAGAATACAGTTCACTATATCATCCCACAGTACCAGAGGTGTTTAACTGGAGACCAATGCATTGTACCCTCAGGTACTAGGTCACTAGAGGCTAAAAAGAAACTGAATAGTTGTTAAAAGAAATTTCAGAACCAGAGTCCACAAACTGAAGGCAAATGATAAAAACCACTAAAATTCTGTTGCAAATTCCTCAGCTATTCAGCAGGAGGGGGGAAAAGGCCAAATACTCTTTGCCTTGAGAGAAATAAAGTCACACCATTTGGAAACATCTGAGAGGTAAGGAGGGATGGGTGAAGGGAAAAACCATGGCAAGTGAGGTGCTTCTGGTAGAAGTGCTTCTCTTCCTGGGGATGACAGGGGTATGCAGAGCACTAGGCATTTGACAGCTGACTGATAAGATAATTATCTTGGACAACTGATGGACTTTGAGCTTCTCTTTGTCTACAGACTGAGACCTCAAGCCCAGGATGGTGTCCTTTGGCCTTGGCTGTACAGAAGGTTAGGGAGGAAGGCCTCTGTCCTATTCTTTGTCAGCATCTCCTTTTTTTCTTTCTGTTCACAGTAATATTTTCCTTGGGAGGTCAGCCTTTTTTTTTTTTTTTTTTTT
>NW_006778494.1:18860-23572 GCF_000442215.2 Lipotes vexillifer | reverse complement strand
CCTTTTTTTTTTTTTTTTTTTTTTGCTCCTGAAAAAAAAATCCTTCATCAGCTCTTCGTACTTCTGTTCTGTCACAGATACTGTCCACAAATACCATTCTCTAAATGGCCGGCTGCTGTGTGATGTTGATCCCCCACCATGCGCTCCATGCTGTTAGAAACAGAGACAACAGACTTGTACAGAATTTTGCCATTAGGTGCAGGTAGGATAATGGGGTGCAATGAGATATCACACATTACAGATCCAAATTTTATAAGTGCCCATGCTTCTCCCTAGGAAGCACACTGATGATTTTCTCAAACACAAATAACGACTCTTCTGTTGGTAGAGAGAGGCGGCACTTGCTGAGAACTGACGGCTCTTCTTTAAGTGTTAGTGCAGAGGTAATCACAGCCTGCAATCTTTAATTGTGAAGCCCACCTAGAGCTAGGGCTGCCTCATACCCAAGGAGCAAGCAGTTATCAAAGGAATTAACACGGTGGATACACAGAAATCACCTCGGGCTACATAAGAAACTTGTCTACAGTTAGGTTATTTCTTTTCTTCTTTAAAGAACTGAAATATAGTTGATGATGACTAGGTTATTTTTGATGAACCAATCCTTGATGATTTTCACCAAAGAGGCACCAGGCCTAACATCCTTCACAAATACATAGGGAAATTCTCTGCAGAGTTCTTGATGTAGACAAGTTTATTCTATTTGCTTTTTTTCAGGTCATGCAGGAAGGTTTAGGAAATGCAGAGTCTCACTTGGAGGCCACGTCTGCATAAGGATATATTCCAGACCTGGATTGCCGAAGTGTTGAGCTGAAGATGAAAACTGAGAACTGAGGTATGACTAGAATCATGGTCCAGTCTCTGAGGAAGGTAAGGACTGATGCCTAGCACCAATGCTAGACAAGCTGCATGGTAACTATGCAATGTACTCAATGCATACAATGGAGTCCAATGAAGTGGCTGAAATCGGATCCAGAGCAGCGATCCCTGATGCAGAATTCTGTGCTTGGCTGGGCCAATATTGTCAGAACCACATTCTGACAGCTGGAGTCATTAGGGAGGCATATTACTGAACAGAGAGCAAAGCCAGCAGAACCGTGGCTTACAGAGACATTTGAAGAGGTGATAATCCTGTGAAAACTCCCAAAGACACTGAGGTGTTTTGACACTCAAGGTTAAAGTCCAGCAAAACAAGATGTTACAAAGGTCCTGCCAACATGCTTAAAAACAATTCTCTTATTAAAAGTAGCAACACTGAAGACACAGAGTTACAACTTAAGGGAAATGTTTGCTATAGGTAGTGGGTTTTTTTCCTGTGAATAATGCATTTCCCTATGCCTGGGGGCACATAAAATGATTAGGGTTGCCAAATGAAGGCGGTTGGATTGTTGTCAACATACTGGTTCACTTGGAATTATCTCAAGGTTCTGACTGGAAGCATGCACCTAAAAAGACAGTGCTACCCAGTGTTCACCCTCAGAGAAATGATTAGCCCCTTCCAGACTAACCACACACTTTGCCTACTTACTGTATTTTATTTCTACCCTATTGGTATATCTTGAGATAATACGTGATCAGGGCAATGATCAAAATGTTAGTGTTCTATTCTGAATACAATGTTCAATTTATCTGGCTTTAAGATTTGAAAATTTTTATTTTTATTAAATGTAAAAAAACCTGGGACTCTGCTTAGATTTTTAGATGGGGCCCAGAAAAGATTTTATTAAATGTGAACATCCCTCTTCCCCGAACCTTACTAAGCATGACTATATAAAACTTAATCATGGTAAACAACACGTTGAGGAATCCAGTTAGGGACTATCACCAAGGAAGACTGATTCTTAACGGAATTTGAATTAGCCTAGCTGTCCCTTCTATTGATTGTAAATAAAGCGGGAAGCCACAGCCCTATCCACATCCCAAACAACCTCATTTTAGAGTTTATTTCTGAGGAAGATGATATATTAAAAGGTATATAAAAGTAACGTGTATTTATATTTGTAAATCTGGTAAGGAGAACATTTTAAAAGGCCCCCTCCAATGTTGTTTGTATGTTTTTCCTTGGGGGGGTATTAAAAGAAGAAAAACAGCATGAAAATATTTCTTCTATCACAGATGAAATTACGGAGTGGCATTTTAGGTTGGGATGAAATTAATCTTTTAAATTTAATGCAATTTAAAATATAAATTGCCCTGGCAATGGCTGGCTATATTGGATTCCAACCAGGTGAGTTGGTTATTTCCCCTGCATTGCCAATGCAGGTTGAATGCCTACAATCAACTGGAAATGTTAAAAGCATCTGGTTAGGTATATTGTTAATGGAATGACATAAAAATATTCTTCTCAATCCATAGCACAAATGGGAACTACTCTGTATTCTGTGATGTGCACTCCCCGTTTTTTGCCTGCGGAAACACACCAACATTACCTAGCAATCATAAGTATCATGGGGACAACAGAAAGGAGGAGAATTTTACCAGTGGAGGGTTTTATAGTGACCAATTCCACATTCCTGGTAAGCTACCTACTTCAGAAACACACACATTAGAGCTCCTTAGAAATTAGATACACACCGTATCTCCTTTCAAGTCATTTAGCAACCACAACTTCCAGTGGAGCCCCATATTTCTGACCAATAGATGCAAACTCTTAGCCACCTGTATTCCATGTTTACTGGGGCAAGGAGCAACACAGAAGGGACTGCCCAACATCTGCAGCATGGTTAGATGCAGCACAACGGAAGCAGACATTATATGGATTTGCTGAAGTTCTACAGGATTCGTTTATGTTCTTTAGCATACTCACACATACACACAAAATGAATCATTACAGTATTTACCGGCAAGCTGCAGGTGTTCGTTATGGTGTTAGAGAGAACAAACAGAACACCAATGTATATGCTCATTTCTGCAGTGAAACCAAAGGATGACCAGGGTATCCACCTAACAGCTGTGGTGTAGCTATAGTTGTGGTGTCAGACTCAACTCCTCTGTGCAGGCAGAGTGCTCAAAGAATCTAACTGAAATCAGCAGCATTACTTTGACTCTAGGGTCTGCTTGAGCTCTGCAGAACAGACACGTGTAATTTAATCCTGGTAGCTTAGAAAATATCCTCACATCCAAGTGGGGGCATATACACCAAACACACAGCAGCCATTCCTTCCTATAAGTAGGTAACAAACTATAGATGTTTTTGTTCCAAAGCAGGACAACTGTATGTTGTGTGTAAATGCCCAGCTAGTTGGGTATATCCCTAGGTGACCTGTGGAGCTACCAGTACAGACTAGGATTCATTGTACTCAGCAGTGTTCAGTTTATCATATGAAATGTAGTCTACTGTGGTATATAGTTTAGGTACATAGTTTATTGCAGAGAACTGGCGTTTTACTTAGGGGAAAAGTCAAAACCCATACTGAATATCCACTTGGGACATGAAGAGACACCAGATATGAGATATATATGTCCGCATTCCACACAAAACCGCACACACTATATATCCACTTGTGTGCTGTTTACGGAGCCAGACAGTTTGAATACAATATTCTCATCTTTGGTATAAATGGTAACATTAATAAGGCTCTTCTTTAAGAGAAGGGACCAATTTAATGCACATCTTGAGGATACACATCAGGACTAACTCTTTTGTAAATAGTGGAAGAACATTTGGGGAAATGCCTTTTATTTCCAGGAAAGCTAAGAAAAAGGGAGACTTCTGAGAGGTGGGATGTTTTTGCCCTTTTTATTTCCCCTCGATAGGTAACCCAAGCATGCGAGCACACAGGGGATCTGCAGCACAGGCACAGTAGCAATCTCTCAAGCAGCGCTTTCTGTAAACCTGGATTAACATCTGGACCAGCAGCCATTTGGAATGAAGAGTCGAATCTCTGCTGCCTGCTGCAGTGCAGCGCAGCACACACCAATGACCCTCGGGCACTCCTCCTGCTGTGGAGGCTCCCATTGACACGTGAGCTGGGGACAGACAGAGGTTTATCCTCTTCCAATCGCCTGCAACTTATGTTGCAAGCTGAACTTGCTGGGTTTGTCACGGAAAACACAAAGCTTCCTCTGCATCTCCTGATGTAAGTTTTAAAAAAGCAGCAAGGCCCTTCACACAAGGTTCATGTTCTTATTGTTTGCTTGAGCGTTTCTGATTTGTTGGGGGGAAGAAAAGACCCTTGATGTACGAAGTTGGGCTTAACTCCCCAGAGCCCAACTCTCCCAAGGTAACTCACTGCTTCAGGGTACTTTACCTTCGTGTGGGGCTGGGTCTTGATGGAGCCGTATTCATATTTCTTCTTTCCGCTGCCTTATTAATATCTGAAAAGAATAATCAACCCATCTGTTCAATGCTACGGAATAAAAACAAGATCATCAGCACATTTCAAATGAAAGCAACAACAAAAAAACTACAATGACAACCAGATGGTGTAAGAAAATCCATTCAGCAGACGCAGTCACTTGGGCAATTTTTATTAAGTTACGGCAGTACATTGTCATGGCTTTGTAGGGAATGTCCCTCAGTTTTCTAGCTAACACATAATTTGTGTAAAACTGGTTATGTCAATGCTTTAACACTATGCCAAGCCTAGACCTAACAACTGCCCCCTCTGAAAGGGTAAAAGGCTGTCTTCTAAACTCTTAGAGAACCAGCTGTTAAGATTCTTTTTTGAGGGAGGAGAAAGGAAG
Source organism: Lipotes vexillifer (assembly GCF_000442215.2). Lineage (NCBI taxonomy): Eukaryota > Metazoa > Chordata > Mammalia > Artiodactyla > Lipotidae > Lipotes > Lipotes vexillifer. The sequence goes on along the minus strand of NW_006778494.1, from coordinate 18,889 downwards.
AAAGAGAATTAAAAAAAAAAAAAAAAAAA
>NW_006778494.1:5888-18735 GCF_000442215.2 Lipotes vexillifer | reverse complement strand
TTTTGAGGGAGGAGGAAAGAACAAAAAAAATTAAAAAAAAAAAAAAAAAAAAGAAAGAGCAAAGGCAAATAGTTCCATTTTATGCTATAAAGAAGTAATGGCTGGAATCCACTGTCTTAAAACTTCGAATATTCCATGAAGCAGGGCCTCCTTTTAGTTTGCCTTGTGTTGCATTCCACTGGATAGAATCTTCCAGGATGAGATGTAGGAAAGAAATTTATTATTTTCTAAACAAAGTATATGACATGTTAACATCTATAACCCTCACAGGTAAGTACCTAAGAATAAAAACTGGCATTTGGTATAGTAAGGTTAGGTAATAAACACTCATCGTAAGTTTTCGTTACAGAAGCCTAGCATACACAACCAGATAAAGAACAGTGGAAACATACAAACTTACAAAGCCAATTTGTTCAGTTAAAGCCTCCCTGCTAAAAACAAAACAAACCTGCTCTGCAAAAACTGAAAAATAAAAACACCATTATGTACGTAAAAACTGATGAAGTATCTAAAGCAGCAATCCATGCCCAAAGATAACACCGGACAATTTTTATATGCCTTAAAGATAAATAAGTACATTAAAGATTTCATACTTTAGTAAATAAAACTGCTTTCTGCTGCAGTGTAATTTTATTCCCCTTGTTCCATATTAAGCAGTTAAAAGTGTATCTAATGACATTAAATGGTATTAAGCACTCACATAGAGTGCTTTAAAACAGTAATTATATGTTTGAAAAATTCTAACCGGAATCTTATCATGTGAAAGACCACAGTAATAACAAAACTTAAGAGGTCTTGTATAGCCTTTACCCTGCTATGTTGTCAACTTTTGAGTTCCTGTTCAAGTGAGAATGATCTTCAATTCCATTTTAAGTCAAAGTCCATTATCTTTAGGAGAATGGCTTTTGACCAAACTGAAGGTAACAAAATATGTTCTCTAAAGGACTTGGCCAGTAATACCTGACCATGGGTTTGGTACTGCATGTCACAAGTTACAACCCTTAAAGTTCACTAAGGCCTGAATTACATGTTGTATAATGACAGGTCTTACAGGGAGTATCTAGTTCCTTTTATATGTAATTGTGAAGAGTATCAGTTCAGGTTTAGAAGGGCCTACTGACCTAGTCTGCTAACTTACTTTGTACTGCTTTCTAATATATGGTGACTATGATTCAGAGACAAATGTAATGTCTTTATTTAAGTAGTTTTCAAAGTATCTCTGGAATACATGGGGAGTGGTGTTGGTGGCGTGCAGATTCTTTTAAACAGGTACCACAGGGACTTCCCTAGTGGCGCAGTGGATAAGACTCCGCACTCCCGAAGCCAGAGGTTCAATCTCTAGTCAGGGAACTAGATCCCACATGCATGCCACACCTAAAAGCTCGCATGCCACAACTAAGGAGCCCACAAGCCACAACTAAGGAGCCTGCCTGCCGCAACTAAGGAGCCCACTTGCCACAACTAAGACCCGGAGCAACCAAATAAATAGCTATTTAAAAATAAATAAATAGGTACCATATTTCCCAGCAGGATTCCATGTATTATTAAATGGCCTTGTGAATGAAGAAAACTCATCTAAACATTGACTTGACCTGGCAAATGTTTAGGTGACAGTATGGAACATATGGTACTACTCTAATCGGTGTCTATATATAATTTTGCCCTCATCATATGAAAAGGACTACTACATTGTATAATTATACCCAATTCTGTGAGGGCCATTATATATAGGACTGGGGAGACCAAAGTAGTCGTGTACCATACACCTTTGGAGCAAAACTGGTTCCAGTTAGAATGAAGGAGGTAAATATTTTCCTTTGAAGTTGGTGAAATTTTTTTGCAATCATTTGAAAGATTTAAAAATTCAAGATTATATCTTTAAACGATTCTGATTGTAATTTGCCTCCTAGTATCTATTTTCATGAAGTAGTACAAAGGAATTATATTTGGATGGTGTGGCTTATGTTTCTTTTGCAAAAAAGAGAATTCTTAGACTATTTTCTTAATTTTAGGAGTTAGCAAACTTTTAGTGTGGTATGTCAAGTGTTTATTCATTCCTATTTAAGAGTTCCTCAAACCTCCATCTTGAGTAAGATATGGAGAAAATGAGACCTGGAATATTTTGATAGTCTCACTGCCATCTAAGAGGACTCACTGCTCAGGTTAGGGTAGAGGTGGAGGGGTTTTCAGTGAGAGTTATGAAAAACTATCATCACCACCAATTGCCATACAGAAAAAATCCTAACATATGTGCACACAGAACTTTTGGAAAACCCAGGAGTTCAGAAATACAGGAAGACCACAGAAGCTACCAAAAGTGGAAATAACTTCGGGGGCTTATCATGGTACAGCAAAGATTTAAAGAATCAGAAAAAAAAAAACCTTGCCTCATCCCAATTTTCTGTCAAACAATTTGAAAACTCATCAATTGGAGGTTCATTTGAACAAGTTTCTCTCTGAAAATGAAAATACTGGGACTGGTAAAGGAGGCTTTTGTATTAATTAGTTGAATTAGATTATTTTATTTCTTAATCCTTACTGAGATACATAATCTACACCAAGGAAACAAATATTAATGTAAAGGAAAAGGGAAAACAGACAGAAAGACAATTTGGGAATCTTTCTGGACATTAGGTAGGAAATAAAATTGGAGAGAATATAATTAACAAGAGGGCAGTGGTAACTTAAGAGCCTCCAAGGAGAGGTGGAATGCCTCCTCTGCATAGAAAAGGGAAGAAATGGTGCTTCTTTTCCCTCCTGCTTTATTTTATCTGGGCCAGCTCAGTCTCTTAGTGTCTCTTCCACCTCAGTTTGGTTGGTAGTTCTATACTTTGTCAATTTATTAGCAATGTGAATGCCACTCAAAATCACCATCACCAGAAGGTGCTTAACTTTCACCTGAATATCTATAATTTCCAAGGGGTGAAAACAGTTAAAAGTACTACTCAGGTAAGAATTTTTAGACAAGAAAAACAGCATCAATTGAAGGGATTTTCATAAAAGGAAAAAATGGGAAAAAAATCTTTAAAACATAATGTTATACAGGAAGTGGCAGAGCTATTTTAAATCACAAAAGAATGGGGTAAAGAACTCCCAAAGGAAGACACAATGCCTAATCTACAATTTTATTTTAGACTAATATGCCAGACAGGGTTCACACAATGGTTCTTAGGTATGTTATAAATAAAAATGCATGTTTCATTCATAGTATCAGAAACTGCTTTGGCTCTATTTTTTTTTTTAATTTATTTACTTTTGGCTGCATTGTTGCGGCGCGCGAGCTTCTCATTGCAGTGGCTTCTCTTGCTGCAGAGCACGGGCTCTAGGTGCACGGGCTTCAGTAGTTGTGGCACGTGGGCTCAGCAGCTGTGGCATGCGGGCTCTAGAGCACAACAGGCTCAGTAGTTGTGGCGCACGAGCTTAGTTGCTCCGCTGCATGTGAGATCTTCCCGACCCAGGGCTCAAACCCATGTCCCCTGCACTAGCAGGCAGATTCTTAACCACTGTGCCAACAGGGAAGCCCCATGCTCTATTTTTTAACTGTATCACTTTAAAATAATTCTTTTCACCTTAAAACCGATTTTTATACTTCAAGGACTATCACAATGGAAAACAGTGAGAACTACTCTAAACAAGTGCATTTTGAACCACAACATTTGACAGTACCACGACTGGTTGAAATAACCCAGAAGCCTATACAATTTCTTTTCTCTTCTTCTTCTTCTTCTTTTTTTTTTGGCTGCGCCGCAGGGCTTGCAGGATCTTAGTTCCCTGACTAGGGATCGAACCCAGGCCCTCTGCAGTGGAAGCACAGAGTCCTAACCACTAGACCGCCAGGGAATTCACTACAATTTCAATAAGTGATTACAAATGAAATAAAGCTTGCCAAAAGGTCTAGTTGAAAACCAACTAACAATCAGTAATTATTAAATTGGAGATACATGATGACAAAGATGATGTACTTGGAAAACCATACTGAAGAGACAGTGGATATCACACAGTAACTCCTAAAACTGGGAAGGGAAAGGACAGGACTTCTCATTGAAACTATATTAATGAAGGCGACTTTGATGATATATTGTAACATCAGGGATATCATAATGAGTTATACTGTAGAGAGTCAGGGATAAGAGAATGCCCTGCTTGCTGTTTCTAAATCAATCCTTTAAGCTCACTTTGAAAACTACACATTCCCTCATATTTGATAATCTCCTTCAATTTCTAATTAAAATAATTATTATGTCCTTAATGGTATTAGAATATTATTCCAGGGAACAGGAATGGGGGAAAGAGCCTGCATAAGAACATTATGTGCATTATCTCATGCAATCTTTTCTACAACTCTTGGAGTTAAGTACTATTATGATCTCTATTTTGTGAATGAGGAAATTTGAAGTTTGGAGAAATTAAGTGACTTAGCTGAGGTCACAAGATGATCAAAAGGCAGAGCTAGAACTCAAAACCAGGTGTGTCTGACACTAAAGTGCTTAAACATGTTACGCTGACTCCAACAGGGAGTAGAAAGACCTGATTTCCATTCTGAATACTGGCGAGGACTCCCTGATCAAATGCTGATGGAATCTGGAAAAGGCACAGTCTATGCTGGTCACTGCAATGTGTAAGTGCCCCAGACACTCAATAGGATAGGACCTGCTTATTCAATTACAACTTCGATTTCTATCACCTCAAACCACAATGTGTCTGGCTTTTGCTACTGACATTCTATTCACTTCAACCGCTCAGACAAAAATTCTCTGTCAACATTTAATTTTCGGCCCTTTTGACTTCTTTTGAGAAAAGACCACTTGGCTCGGATCAGCAAATCTGAGTTCTAGTCCTACTCTGGGGGGGGTGGAGGCGGATTTAGTCAAGTCACTTAATTTCTCTGAACCTGATAAAGTGGATATTCTACCTGTATTATACTGATTCAAGATTATCAGTTAAGAGAAAAAGCTCACTAATTTGGATTGACAAAGGTTGAGCTAATCTAAACTACTAAAAAAATTGTACCTACAAAAAATTCAAAATACAGGTGTATTTAAAACAGGTAAAATTTCAGTAAACTGTACAAGTAGAGATCCTTAGAGAACTAAATTAATGAACTTAAAAAGTACAGTACATCAAATGCTTCTATACATACCACGTGTCACACTCTATACTAGGTCTTAAGATATACGGAAACAACAAGGCTAAAGTCTCTGCCTTAAAGGAGTTCACTGCTTAATAAAGGAGAGAGGCACATGTATATAGGTAATCACAATATAATTTAAAGTGGGATTGTGGCAGAGATAATGAAGGCCTAACTATGTGTATGTGTGTGGCAGGGCAGAGAGAAGACTGGGAGGAACAGGGGGCAAGGGAGAGGTGGAGGACGTGGGAAGGCCTAAAAGTAACATTTAAACTGAGTCCTGAAGAATGAGCAGAAGTTTACCAGAAAGAGAGAAGTCACTACAGCACATGCAAAGGGAAAGGAGTGGTGTGAAGGACATAAGTTAGAAATACCGTAGGAGTTTAATGTAGGGGATGGGAGGATAGGAGCAGGAAAAGAGAGGAATTACAGATGCAAGCCAGAGTAGACTAGATAACAAAAACCTCTGCCGTGGCAAAGGAAGAAATTGGTGGCAAGAGGGCCTGTTAGGAGGCTATGCACTGAACTACCATAAACAGAGTTTCAGTGAAGCCAAATTAATGAAGGTTTACTGTATGTATATTCAAAAAAAGAATGTATTTAAACCTCAGACATTCAAAATACTGCCCATTATAATAATGTCCTTCAAGGATCATTGGTTTGACACTGAAGGGACCATGTGGGAGAAAAATATTTAAAACGTTATGATTTTACCTTCAATAAAGGGATATAAAATGAACTGATGGCCAGAAGAATCAGTATTTAATAGCAACAATCCACTGATTACAAAGAAACAAACAACAAACCGCTCTCCCTCATTTTTTTCTAATATCGTAAAAAAAAAGACAGCCTCTTCAATAAGTGGTGCTGGGAAAACTGGACAGCTACATGTAAAAGTATGAGATTAGATCACTCCCTAACACCATACACAAAAATAAGCTCAAAATGGATTAAAGACCTAAATGTAAGGCCAGAAACTATCAAACCCTTAGAGGAAAACATAGGCAGGACACTCTATGACATAAATCACAGCAAGGTCCTTTTTGACCTACCTCCTAGAGAAATGGAAATAAAAACAAAAATAAACAAATGGGACCTAATGAAACTTAAAAGTTTTTGCACAGCAAAGGAAACCATAAACAAGACCAAAAGACAACCCTCAGAATGGGAGAAAATATTTGCAAATGAAGCAACTGACAAAGGATTAATCTCCAAAATTTATAAGCAGCTCATGCAGCTTAATAACAAAAAAACAAACAACCCAATCCAAAAATGGGCAGAAGACCTAAATAGACATTTCTCCAAAGAAGATATACAGACTGCCAACAAACACATGAAAGAATGCTCAACATCATTAATCATTAGAGAAATGCAAATCAAAACTACAATGAGATATCATCTCACACCAGTCAGAATGGCCATCATCAAAAAATCTAGAAACAATAAATGCTGGAGAGGGTGTGGAGAAAAGGGAACACTCTTGCACTGCTGGTGGGAATGTGAATTGGTTCAGCCACTATGGAGAACAGTATGGAGGTTCCTTAAAAAACTACAAATAGAACTACCATATGACCCAGCAATCCCACTACTAGGTATATACCCTGAGGAAACCAGAATTCAGAAAGAGTCATGTACCAAAATGTTCATTGCAGCTCTATTTACAATAGCCCGGAGATGGAAACAACCTAAGTGCCCGTCGTCGGATGAATGGATAAAGAAGATGTGGCACATATATACAATGGAATATTACTCAGCCATAAAAAGAAACGAAATTGAGCTATTTGTAATGAGGTGGATAGACCTAGAGTCTGTCATACAGAGTGAAGTAAGTCAGAAAGAGAGAGACAAATACCGTATGCTAACACATATATATGGAATTTAAGAAAAAAAATGTCATGAAGAACCTAGGGGTGAAACAGGAATAAAGAAACAGACTTACTAGAGAATGGACTTGAGGATATGGGGAGGGGGAAGGGTAAACTGTGACAAAGCGAGAGAGAGGCATGGACATATATACATTACCAAACGTAAGGTAGATAGCTAGTGGGAAGCAGCCACATAGCACAGGGAGATCAGCTCAGTGCTTTGTGACCGCCTGGAGGGGTGGGATAGGGAGGGTGGGAGGGAGGGAGATGCAAGCGGGAAGAGATATGGGAACATATGTATATATATAACTGATTCACTTTGTTGTGAAGCTGAAACTAACACACCATTGTAAAGCAATTATACTCCAATAAAGATGTTAAAAAAAAAAAGAAACAAGTTTACACACACACACACACACAAATCTGTGATAAAAAACACATCATATACATTTATCATCTTAACCATTAGATGTACGTTTCAGTAGTGTTACGCATATTCACACAGTTGTGCAACAGGTCTCCAGAACTTTTTCACCTTGCAAAACTAACTCTCTTATACACATTAAACAACTCCTCACCCTCTCCCTCCGTTTATATATATATTCTTTTCACTCTCCACATCACATTTCTTTAATGAAGATACATCAGCGCCATCTGAGAAGATGTTTAAAAATCAGATTCCTAGACCCTTCTCAAACTTTTAGAATCTGAGGATGAAGCCTAGGAATCTGCATTTTAACAAGTTTCTCAGGTGATTCTTGGCAGGTATTTGGGAACTACAGTACTACTCTATTATCTATTTATCCCTGTAGTTTATGCATACCATATAATTAGGTTGTCCATTTACAAACCCTTCTAAACTCCTGTGTTCAAGGGGAAAGAGCTCATAAACATGTTACAAAGAACATGTCACAATGGCTAAAATCTGTAAAAATACAATCCCTGAAAACAGTATAGAAAGTATAATCACATAGCAACCTCCAAAGGAAATGGGATCAACCCAAGTTTCCATAGTGCTAAAGGTAATAATAATATCCAATTATAAGGTCAGTGTCCCCTCCCCCCACAAGGAGTGTGCAGTCCATCACTTCCCTTCAATTTCATCTGATCATTTAAAAAGTATCCTGAAAATTTAAGCTTCTTTTTCCAATCCTGTAGTTATAAACTGGCAGGAAAAATATTAACCACCAAGCTTGCCACTTTTTAACAGCATGTTATCCACTTCTTTGGCTAAAAAAGGTCAAACTACCCATTAAAGTTCTCTCTAAATTCTGCAAACTAGAGCTGTCAGTAACAGCTGCTGGCAGGGGCTAGAACTTCTGAGGCATTTTGCTTTCATATCTAAATGCAACAAAGAGAAAAATGGACACATACATATAATTTCACATTCACACTATTACAAACAAAGTGAAGCAAATCTAAAGTTATTAAGCAGACCATGCAATCTTGGTAGGTCTGCTTTCTTCTCAATAAGGTGAAAGCATCTGACTGATGTGAATGGAAGGGATTAAATTATTGAAAACTCCAGACATTATAACTATTCTTCTTACCTCTAGTTCAAACTATGAAGCCAAAAAACATTTTATAGTTAAAATTAATGTCTCTCTTAAAACAAATGCATTAACGGAAACTCAACCATAAACCAGAGCTGTCAATTCCCATTAGTAATCTTATACCAATAGATTAGTACTAGAACCTGCTTCAACCTTCCACTTTCAGTGAAAGCTCATTTTCTAAAGTCCTAAATCGGGGGTTCTTAACGTACATAAAAACTGCACGGGTGGCTTCTGAAAGGCAGATTCTCTAGCTTTCTCTTCCAAAGATAGGTCAGTTAGGAGTTGGGGTGGGGAGCTGCATCCAAGAATCTGTATTTCCAAAAAGCTGTTCTAGTGACTCTGATGCTGTCCTACTGTAAGTTTACCAAAGGCTGCAAAAAAGTTCAATTATATATTTATAACTCTAAGTTGTAAAATTGAGTGAAAGTCATGTTTTTCCTATTTTTTTCTTTTGGATATCAAAAGTAATTTCTGAATAGAGATTAAAAATAAATTTCTTGTATCATCTCTGACCCTAAATACCTGTTATTACTATCTCAATCTCCAACTGCATGGTTAAGTATGCAACTTCAAGCCAAAGTACTTATAATTCAAAGTTCTTCAAAGCTTGCCCACTAGCTGCAGAATCAACCTAACCTTCAGTAATTCAATCATTCCAGATCCAAACCAGGGGACCGATATTTTTTAGAACTGAAGTTATAAGACACTCTGCTTTATAACTGTTCATTAAGGCAACTTAAGTTCCCCTGCTCTTTGCCTAAAGTTGTTGGTCTTTGCATAGGTCAACAATAATGTTGTTTTGAACATGAAATAAAGGGAAAAGAGTCTTATGGTCTGGAAAAGTTCTGATTCTTTGAGGGGAATTATTTTCTTAACATAAAAGTAATTGGTCCAGTTGACCTATTATCTTTTATTTTTTAGTGACAGGATAAAGAATGAAAATGACCATCCCTATAAATACTCATATCTGGTGGTAATAAAACCACCATTTAAAAAGCAGCAGGCATTTAGCTGTCAGTACAGTTCATATTTCCCTAATGTGCTGCTGCTTCAGCCAGTGGCCTTACCCTGATCCTTTCCTTAATGCCTCTCATTAATGAGAATTACACAGAGGATAATTTTGTTGGTCACTGCTCTTTTAACTTCTTGATAGTTTACTTCAAGTAACTGAATAGTCTGGACAATGTGTACGCTGTTCACAGGACAAATCTTGTGGCACAAGAAATTAGGCTAATAGAACTTTAAAAGTATTTGTCTTAAAGACATATGGTAATCATTAGTTAACGGCAAGGTACAGAGAGCAAACCGAGAATAGAAGAAAGAGTGGTCAGTTTGGGGGAACACTACTACCACAGGATGTTCGTGGGAGGAGAGCAAGAGAAAGGCATCAAAATACCTTCCTCTCTTGGACATCTACATTGCACATGTTTAGTATATTAAAGCCTCTGAGAAGTTTTGGAGTAAGAACAATGCTTTACCTCAACATTTCCCAATTTTGCTTGACCACAAAATCTTTTACCTTCAATAATTTCTTGAATATGTTCTACTAATATGTTATTTGGGCAAGAAATATAACCTCTCTGAGCCACTGTTTCCTCATATGCAAAAAAGATATAACAATAAGACAGGTCTACCTATCTCACAAGAGGACTGGCAGGAGAAAATGAGTTGGTATTTGTAAACCTGCTTTGTGAACCATAAGCACTGCTAGTTGTATGTTATCATTACCACCAAGAGTAATAGTGAGCGTAGGAACAGATGTTTCATTCCTAGTGTGGAGAGTCAAAAACAAACAAACAGGGCTTCCCTGGTGGCGCAGTGGTTTAGAGTCCGCCTGCCGATGCAGGGGAAGCAGGTTCGTGCCCCGGCCCGGGAAGATCCCACATGCCACGGAGCAGCTGGGCCCGTGAGCCGTGGCCGCTGAGCCTGCGCGTCAGGAGCACGCGCTCCGCAACGGGAGGGGCCGCAGCAGTGAGAGGGCCGCGTACCGCAAACAACAACAACAACAACAAAAAACCAACACAAAGAAACAATGTAAACAGAACAGAATAAAATATTAAATATACTTCCTCCAAAGGTTTTCCATTCTTAAAAGCACAACTGAACTCCAACAATTTGCACAAAAATAATAAGCTATACAAAGGCACTGCCATCTGCAGGCCATAGAGAATGAATGCTTGCAATGGTTATTTAAAATGAAGTTTCAAACCATCAGGTGCTCCTTCTCATCAGACTTCTAAAGCCTTTCCAAAAAATGTTTATTCTTAGCCTTTGAGCACTGGTAGATAGATGAGGCTCCATTTGCTGAAGTTCTGAAACTGACTGGAGTAAAATAAAATTCTCATTTCTTCTCCACACAGGACTGCTGCTTAGAAATGTGAAGAAAATTACCTTAGCCTTCCGTAAATTCTACACTGTGCTCATACAAAGTAATCCCAAGGAATATGGATTTTTCACACAGCCTTCGAGGGGAAAAAAACCCTTGAATGGCCTATGCTGACTTTTCTCTCAGTGAGTTAGAGTCAATCTACTCTCTCACACACAAAAACAGAGCTTATGGACATACTGCAAATAGGAACAGACGGTTAACTAATGAATAAATTAATTCACCAATGCCTCCTTCAAAGTGTGGTGTTCAGAGGCGTGTGCCACTGAACAACCTGCGCCTAGAAAAATTCCTTCCACTGGGCCTTCTCCAGCACAGCCTACAAGGAAAATCACTGTTTCTATGTTTTAGGTTAAAAGACTGTCAGAGGTTTCAAAGACTATCTGGAGAGTGACAGATGAGCTAAAACAAAGGCAAAGAAATCAGAATGAAGGAAGAAACATGTCGAAATATAGCCAAGTGATCTCCAATATTCACAGCGCAAAGCTTGGGCTTTACTGTTTTGGAAAAGTCAACACCAAAGTTAGTTTTTACACCCAGACTGACTCATACAGAAAACATTAAACCTAGAGTTGTCAAAAGCCAAATCCATCGGCGCTGGCAGAAACATCTTTTTTGAACTGTCCGGTAGCTACCACACCACGATGCTACAAGAAAACTGAGGAGGCACACCGGGTGCCCTTGAGCGCAGTCCCTGAAGTTCTCTGGGACTATCCCGCGTTAAGTCAATAACGAGAACAGTTTACAACGAGAAAGCTTACAACATTATTATCCCCGAAGACCCTGAGGCATTTCATGGAATCTGCTATGCCTCAGGGAACAATTTTGTGCACAGAGCTAAACGCAGAAGGAGCACAATTAACCCCATACTCCTAGCGCAGCGTTTCCCAGAGCGTGGAACGCAGAATAATTTCAGGAGGAATCAGGACGCACTGTTTATTTTAATACATAAGTATTTATTTCTTTATGAGCATTAGAAAAATAACTGGCTTTCCATCATACGCTTCGTGATTTACGTTTCCACCTTAAACAAATATATTTTAAAAGGAGAAAAAAAAGTCAGTTTAAAGAAGAAAAAAGTAACATTTGGTAAATAAACAGCAAGTACAATGGGTACACGGACATAAAAGTGCAACGCGAGAGACTGAAACAGGGGAAACGCCGTTCTAAAAAAAGCCCCCGGCGGGTCGTCCGGGTACGGAAAGTGCCCAAGGTCCAGAGAAAGAGAGCCAGCCAGTTGGGACGCTGGCTCGGTCGCTAGTTGCCAGGGTAACCGCGGGCCCGGTTGCTTTCCCCGTTTTCTGGGCCCGGGTCCGCGTTATAAAACGGGTGTGTGGGGGGAAGGTGTCACATAACAACGAGACGCCTCGAGGATGCTGTCAAGGGGCCGCGAGGCGGGCGGCGGCGATGGGGGACAGAGCGTTCGGTTCGCCGCCCGGCGCCGCGCGCCCAGAGGAACGCCCGGTGAGGCCAGCCACCTCGTCCCAGGTTCGAATCCCGACTGCGCCACCGACTCGCTGAGGACCCGCAGGCGAGCGACTTCACGTTTCGAGAAGGGGGCGCGGGGTGTGCAGCCCTAGCCTACAGAGGAGCCCGGAGGACTGTTATCGGCGGGTCGCGCACAGACTGGAGGCGGCAATGCGGCGCCGCCCGCCCGGTGCCCACCTCCAGCCGCTCCGACTGGCCGGGCCTGTGCCCGACGGGAGCCAGAGAAGGCCGCGCCCCGCACCGGGCATGCGCAGCCCCGCGCGCACCCGGAGAGGAGCCGAGGCCGCGGCCGCGCGTCGAGCGGGCCCTCCCGCTTCAGCCTCCCCATCCGGCCCCGGCCCCCCTCAACCGCCTGCCCGTCAGCCCCACGCCTCGGCGGACGGCCACCGCTTCCCGGCACTCACCGCTACCAGCGCGGCGGGCT
>NW_006778494.1:0-5736 GCF_000442215.2 Lipotes vexillifer | reverse complement strand
GGGCGCGCACGCAGCGGCAGGCGCGGCAATGTCGCAAGAGCGCGCAGGTTTGCGGCAGGGCTGAGTTGGAGCGTCGATCTCCTTAGCAATGAGGGCTTGGAAGTGGCTCGGGCGGTGGTTGAGAACGCGAGGGGTTGCCTAGTAACGGCGTCCCCGGCCGAGGATGGGTCCCAGTCCTGGTCCCCTCCCCCTAAAGGGCTTCGCCTTTCTTCTGATGTTCAGAGTACTTTCTTTCCTCTCTAACTGTGGAAATAGATCATTTAAATCCTAGAATACCTTGATTTCGTCTTGCATAAAACTCAACACCTATAGATGTGTGTATTGGAGACTAGTATATGTATTCCCGTAATCTGCGGATCACAAGGAACAAAGAGAGCAGAGAGGTAGAGAAAATGTTTTATTTAAAATTACATTTAAAGAGGCTGTGTGTCCTATTAGTTTCACTAACAAGAGGCAAAAGGATTCTGGTGATAAAATCACAAATTCTTTTTGAATTATTTTTTTCTTTCTGGAATATTCATTCAGTGTCAAAAAGAAATTTCCCAGAATGTAGTTGTTGACCGTGAAGCATGTAAAATGTGGTATTGTTCATTTAATCTGTAAATATATTTGTCACAGGGAATAGAATTTGCTCACACAATTGTAAATACACTCTATTAATCACACCGATGGCTATGTGAATCAGGTAGGCTTTTTTATCAGTTAGGAAATGCCCCAGACCCCATGGGGTCTAGTTTTTCTCCTTGTGAATAGTTCATGCAAAATAGAAACGGTGGCTGTGAAATTTGAACACTATGGGAAATCAGATTTCTTTGACACCAACTCATGTGCTCCCTCCTTCACTAATTTATTCACTGAATGTTTATTATACACCTACTAGGTGGCCCTATGATTTATTATACACCAACTTGCTAGGCACTATCATAAGCAAAGGCAGACCCATCCCTGCTATCTTGGAGATGCTGTGCAGTGGAGAGATAGAATTAGGCGAATAATCACACTTGTGTACAAACAAAAATAACTGAAGGAAAGAAATAGGGATCCACTCTTTTGTCTAGTTTTTCTCCTTGTGAATAGTACAGGGTGTGTCTGATGCCTATGAGCAGACATGTTTGGCCTTCAGATCCTTCCCATAATTCATCATGGCACCTGGGAAAATGGAAGCTGTGTGTTTTTTTCCGCCTCCACTGAGAGGTTCTGAAGGCAGATAGGGACTTCTACTCCCAGGAATTTCCCCTTTATCCCAGGTTGTTCACTCACTCTAGGTGAGAAGGCTCAGGATTTTGTGGATTCACCTGCTTTCCTGATATCCTTTTCTGGTCAGGTTAAAAACCACACTGACTCAGTTTAGAATCTTCTGTTTCTTTCCTTGATTACCCCTTTTTGATGTTTATGCCATAAAGTTTTACCCTTTTCTTTTAAAAATTTTTTATTTATTTATTTTTGGCTGCACTGGGTCTTTGTTGCTGCTCGCGGGCTTTCTCTAGTTGCGGCGAGCAGGAGCTACTCTTCTTTGCGGTGCACATGCTTCTCATTGCGGTGGATTCTCTTGTTGAGCACGGGCTTCAGTAGTCGTGGCACACAGGCTTAGTTGCTCCACGGCATGTGGGGTCTACCCGGAGCAGGGCTCAGACCCGTCTCCCCTGCATTGGCAGGCGGATTCTTAACCACTGCGCCGCCAGGAAAGTCCAAATTGTACCCTTTTCATTGTTTGGTTGAATTCTCTTAATTTTGGGGGGTATCCTTTAACTTAATTTTTTATTATTACTTTTTGGTTAGATACACAAGGACAGAGATTCTGTGACTCCACTGCATCTTGCTATCTTTACCCACCCAGAAGTTTCACATTATCTCATTTACTCTTCACAACAATTCTATGTGATAGATACTATATATTTTTAAAATTTTATTTTTATTTCTGGGTTCTCTATTCTGTTCTGATACTATATAATTTAAACTTTAAAAATTCCTTAACATTTCAAACATACGTTAAACTACATAAAATAATATAACGCATACCTTTCTACTCACTACTAAGATTCTCCTTCCATTTCCTTCCCCTCTCTTCTAGAGATAATCACTCTCTATACATTTTCAGGTATATTTTGTATTTTTATTATAAAGAAAAAATATATATCCATAATCTGTATGCTATTGTTTACTGTGTTTAGAGATATATTATGTATCTTTTCACAACTTGCTGGAAACTGGACTAGGTTTTCAAGATTTAACTGTGTTGAAACATATAGCTAGTTTAGTGGTTCTTAAAGTGTGGTCCCTAGACCAGCAAGCAGCAGTAGTAACATTGAGAACTTGTTAGAAATGCAAAAAATTGGCTCCACCCAAGATCCATTGAATCAGAAACTCTAGGGATAGGATCCAGCAATTTGCCCTTTGCCAAACACTTCTGGTGATTCTGATGCACCCTAACGTTTGAGAACTACTGCTCTAAATTATGCATTTTTTTGGCTGCATAGTATTTTATTGTATGAATCAGTCACAGTTTATGTTATCTGTACTAAGGAACACTTAGACTTCTATTACAAGGAGTGCTACACTGAACACATTGGTACATACCTCCTTGTGTATACATGTCATACTTTTCTAGAATACACACTTAAGAG
The DNA here is from genome assembly GCF_000442215.2 of Lipotes vexillifer. Lineage (NCBI taxonomy): Eukaryota > Metazoa > Chordata > Mammalia > Artiodactyla > Lipotidae > Lipotes > Lipotes vexillifer. The sequence goes on along the minus strand of NW_006778494.1, from coordinate 3,112 downwards.
TGGAACTGATGACTGTAGTATATCACATCTTGAGCTTTAGGAGGTTTATAGCCAGATTGAATTGTTAATACATACTTCTGCCAGCAATGTATAAGTACCATTTCTAGATATCTTTGCCAACTTTTGATATTTTCAGACTTTATTCATTTATTTTTGCTTATGACAATAGGTGTGAAATGATATCTTTGTTGTTTTAGTTTTAACTTTCTTGAATTTAGTGATATTGAGCATCTTTTCTTACAGGCTATCCAGGTTTCTGCCTGTTGATATTTCCAGACCATTTTTCTAACGGGTTTATTTATGTTTTTCTTATTGAGCCATAGGAGTTGTTTACATATTCTGGATACTGATCTTGCGTTAGTTAGGTCTTCTTTCTGTGGTTTGTCGATTTACTTTGTTAATGGTATCTCATCATTCAAAAGTTTAAAATTTTAATGTAGTCATATGTTTCAATCTTTCCCTTTACTGTTTATAGTGTTCAGTGTCTTGTCTGAGGATTCCTTCCCTCTTGTGATGGGTGGCGGTGGAGGGGACTTTATTGTGATGATAATGAGTTCCTGGTGAGCCCAACAGAGCTAATAGCTCCTCAAAGCAAGATTCTACCAACAAAGCTGATCAGAATGACTTTGCCCCCACTTGGCAAGTGGTGTTATACATTGAAAGAGGTGGCTCCAGAAATGCAGCGCAGTCACACTAAGGTCCCTCCCAGCCGTCAGGGAGTCTGGCCTCCACAACACACCCATTTTTGTCAGGATAGCTCTATGCAACTGTGGTAGTCAGAATAATGTCCTCCAAAAGATGTCCACAGCCTAATGTCTGGAACCTGTGGATATGTCACCTTATATGGCACAGGGACTTTGCAGATGTCATTAGACTAAGGATCTTCAGGTGAGGAGATAGTCCTCAATTATCCAGGTGGGCCCAATGTAATCACAAGGGCCCTTATAAGAGGGAGGTAGGAAGGTCAGAGTCAGAGAAGGAGATATGATGACAAAAGCAGAGCAGGGGTGAGAGATAGAGATGGAGATGGAGATAGACAGAGATAGAGATAGAGAGAGGGAGGGGGAGAGAGAGATCAGAAGATGTTACTGCACTGCTGGCTTTGAAGATGGAGAATGGGGCCATAAGCCAAGGAATGCAGGAGGCCTCTAGAAGCAGGAAAGAGCGAGAAGACAGATTTCCTCCTAGAGCTTCTAGAAGGAACACAGCCTTGCTGACCTTTTTTTTTTTTTTTTTTTTTTTTGCGGTACGCGGGCCTCTCACTGTTGTGGCCTTTCCCATTCGCGCAGGCTCAGCGGCCATGGCTCACGGGCCCCGACGCTCCGCGGCATGTGGGATCTTCCCGGACCGGGGCACGAACCCACGTCCCCTGCATCGGCAGGCCGACTCTCAACCACTGTGCCACCAGGGAAGCCCAACTGACCCTTTTTTAAAAAAAAATAAATTTATTTATTTTGGCTGTGTTGGGTCTTCGTTTCTGTGTGAGGGCTTTCTCTAGTTGTGGCAAGTGGGGGCCACTCTTCCATCACGGTGCGCAGGCCTCTCACTGTCGCGGCCTCTCTTGCTGCAGAGCACAGGCTCCAGACACGCAAGCTCAGTAGTTGTGGCTCACGGGCCCAGTTGCTCCGCGGCATGTGGGATCTTCCCAGACCAGGGCTTGAACCCGTGTCCTCTGCATTAGCAGACAGATTCTCAACCACTGCGCCACCAGGGAAGCCCCTCAATTGACCCATTTTTTACTTTTGACTTTCCTCCCTCCAGGAAGTTTATAAATATATATTTTCCTTTGCTAATTTTACCATGATTTACTTTCCTCTTTTAAATAACTAAATCTTTAATTCAGTTAAGATTGGTTTTGATGTATGATGTCACAGGTAGGTGGCATTTTTGTATCTTTTCTTTATTATAAAATAGAACATTCTTTTCTATAGGAGGATTAAATTAAAGGCTATTCATTCTTTTCATAATATTCCTTTTTGGGGCGATTCACACCATTTCAATTATTGTTACTCTAGATGCAATATATTTAGTTATTTTATTTCCAGAGCCATGTAGAATATACTTGTGAAAACATTTAAAGAGAATTCTTTGACATAGGTAATTGAATGCTGTTTGTACTCCTCAGATGACCAGGGAATCTGATTAATGCCTCCCTTCCCTTGAAATTCTCAAAGGATCCATCTCCTAACTTGCCTACATAGGTTGGGGTATAGAAATAGAATATAAATATAATAATCATAAAACTGTTTAAGGATAATATCAGAGAGTAAGACAGTTCAGCTGAGTCAATGGCTCCCTCTTTCCTGGCGATTATGATTCAGCGAGTCTAGGGTAGAACTTGAGAATCCATTTTTTTGTTAAAAAGGCCCTCCCAGACTTGCAAACCACTGGGCTGGGTAATTAAAATTGCAGAGATAGCATAAGTAAATGCTAGTTACCATGTTTCAGAGTCCCTTACAAATAACCCCAAATGAGAATGTTGAATCTCTCTTACTAGGGTTAGAACTGGAAAACCGGCCAAGTCAGTCGAGACAAAATCTGAAGGATGAGTGTTCCAGGTTCTAACTTAGTGACGTAAAGCAGCCATTTTATCCTTGTTCATCGTTTCTGGTAATCAGGAATTTGGGAAGGGCCTGGTTGAGAAGTTCTGCTTCAGAGTTAGTCAGACAGTGGCTGCAGCTGGAACAGCAGGGGGATGGAGTCGCTGCAGGCTGGCTGGACATCTCGCTTCACATAGTCTCAGGGCCTCTCCACGTGGTCTCTCCACATGGGCTAGTTTGGGCTTCCTCACAGCATGGTGGTTTCAGAGCACTTGTGCTCCTTAAATGGAGCTCAGGGCTCTGAGAGAGTGGCTGAAAGAACCAGGCAGGAGCTGTATGGCCTTGTATGACATTGCCTTGGAAGTCGTATAGCCTCATGAGGCTGCCCAGATTCAAGGGGAAGGAACGTAGGCCCACCTCTCCATGAGAGGAATAGCATGGTCCCACTGTAAGAAGAGTGTGTGAAGAGGCTTAATATCATCAAAACAACCCAATCCAAAAGTGGGCAGAAGACCTAAATAGACATTTCTCCAAAGAAGACATTCAGATGGCCAAGAGGCACATGAAAAGAT
>NW_006778493.1:0-225 GCF_000442215.2 Lipotes vexillifer | reverse complement strand
CACTCATCTCCCCGGGCCCGGTCCTGCTGGAGCCCCACTGCCACCTCTTCCTACCTGGACCTCAGCCTCTCGGCCTCGGGGGCTTCCAGGCCAGGGGCGAGCCCTGCCACCCTCACCCCAGCCTTTGCTCTAGGGAGGGGCTCCCATGAGGTGATGCCCACATTGTCACAGCGGCTCACTTCCGTGCCTCCTCTTTCAAAGGCATCACCTTCAACTGAAGAAGAA
>NW_006778492.1:0-588 GCF_000442215.2 Lipotes vexillifer | reverse complement strand
AGGAAACACCATACACTTCTCCAGAGTGGCTGTTGGCAATTTACATCCCGTCCATCAGCATAATAAAGCTCCCTGTTCTCCCTGGCCTGGCCTGCCTTTCTGGTTTTTACACGTTTTTCGGATGGCCCTTTTGACCGGTGGGAAGTGAGACTTCATTGTAGTGCGGATTTCCATTTCATGCTTCCTTGCTTGACCAGAAAAGGCATATGTGTTTTTTTTTCTGGATATATTCAGGAGAAAACGCATACGCCCTTTTTGGCCAAGTGCATAATTGTTGAAGTTCTGTCTCTTTTCATGTATTTTAAACGCAGTTCCAATCTACCTCCTGAAATCTGTTTCCTGCAAATGTGCCTTGCTTTCAAGTCCTCTTCCCAGCCTTACCTCAATATGTTTTTGGACGATAGTTGTCCTTTATAACTCTGCAGGTTTGAGATTTGCAGTGACCCTGAGCTCCTTTTTTCAACTGTCATTTTTGTGAGCTGGCCGCCAAACCGCAGGATTGCTTCAGGCCCTATTCTGGTTCCGGCGCGGCAGGCTGAGTCTTTGGTTAATTCTTCATCTTGGTGGGAAATTAGAGTGAAATGTGCC
>NW_006778491.1:15290-21389 GCF_000442215.2 Lipotes vexillifer | reverse complement strand
ACACGGGCCTCTAACTGTTGTGGCCTCTCCCATCACAGAGCACAGGCTCCGGACGTGCAGGCCAGGCGGCCACGGCTCACGTGCCCAGCCGCTCTGCAGCACGTGGGATCCTTCTGGACCGGGACACGAACCCGTGTCCCCTGCATCGGCAGGCATACCCCAACCACTGCGCCACCAGGGAAGCCCAAGGGGGAGAGCATTCTTGACAGAAGGAGAGGTGACACTCCCCGCGGCTAGAGAAGAGGGCACCTTGCTGGTAGGTGGGCCCAGCTCTAGTTCTGGCTTTGGGTGACCCTGGACAAGTGGCCCTGGCCCCCAACTTCTGCATCTCACCCCTGAAGACAAGGTCACCCCCTTTGCATCTTATAGTCTGCTACTGGGGTGAGAAGGCCAGATACCCATTTTCCAGAGCTCTCTCCAGGGACCTTCATGGACTCTGTACATCTTGGAACCAAAATGTTTAAAAAAAAAAAAAATCACAGGAGAGGTAGAGGCACCCAGTCCAGCCCAGAAAGAGGACCTGGCAGGGCAGAGACCAAAACGCCATGCAATCAGTGGCAGCCAGAATGAAACAGGAAAGGCCTGAATTCATCAGGTGGGAGAGGGGCACGGGGCTACTGTTGAATGAAATGGGCTGAGGGCAAAAAACCCACCTACTGGGCAGAAAAGGGACTGGAAAGAGGCCAGTTTGATGCACAGAAATGTAAAGTGGCCAGCAAGGGTGGAAAGTTCCACCGGTTCCTGGTCCCCTCCACCTGCAGGCCTCTGCATCCAGGGTGGTTGTTGATCATAACTTGAGGTCGGGCCAGTCCCCAGTACCCGCTGGAGTCCGGCACCTCCAGATACGTGCTCTTTGAAGTGTGTTCTAGGATAAAAATGGTACCCTGAGGCTGTCTGGCCCTTACCAAAGATGGATTGCCCACGCTTACCAAGCCGGGCGGGCCCTCCTGGAAGGGCTTCAGGCGGGATTGACAGGGAGAGTCCCGAGGCACAGCCAGCTGCTGGAAGCTGGGGTTATCCAGGGATTACGGGGTCCCCCCGACAAAGGGCAGGGCTCAAATAAAGTCAACGGTTTGAAAAGCTTCTATACCCCAGCAGCCCTGAACGCCGCCTCCCTGACATGACCAAAGCTAAAGCAGGGAATTTGCACAAGGCCCTTTGAGCTGGTGAAGAAAGTCCTAGGCACTGACTGGGCACCCTTCACGCACAAATGATTCGCTCTTAGCAAGCCCGGAGGCCCCAGGGACCCTGCGGCCCATATCCCAGCAGAGTCAATAAAACAGGTGTGAAATGTACTTCCCATATCCCAGCAGAGTCAATAAAACAGGTGTGAAATGTACTTGGCTGTGCAGCCAGCCTGAGCACCAGTTACCTGAGCTGCCTCCACATCTATTCCCACCCCAGGAAGGACTCAAGAATAGGTTTTAAAATATGTTTCTTCTTGGGGCTTCCCTGGTGGCGCAGTGGTTGAGAGTCCGCCTGCCGATGCAGGGGACACGGGTTCGTGCCCTGGTCCGGGAAGATCCCACATGCCGCAGAGCGGCTGGGCCTGTGAGCCATGGCCGCTGAGCCTGCACGTCCGGAGCCTGTGCTCCGCAACGGGAGAGGCCACAACAGTGAGAGACCCGCGTACCGCAAAAAAAAAAAATATATATATATATGCTTCTTTTTGTAAAATCAACATTCTAATAACGTGGCTAAGCTGGTGCAGCTGGTGGCTCGGAGGTGCCCACCTGGCCTCTGGGCTGCAAAGGCCACTGGCCCGACCACCCCAAGGCCAAGAGGCCGCAGTTCGAATGTCACATGTTGGAGAAGTCCCATCTTGACCACACTTTCCGGTAGAACTCAGTGCCCTCGCAGGGGGGCCTAAAATTTTGCAGGCAGGCCCCAGGGGTACGTGACGCTGTCAGTACGGCTGATACTGTTGATGTGGAGGCCGCTGATGGCGTTCAGGAAGATGAGGAAGGAGGCTGTGAATTTGCTCCAGAACATCAGGCTGAGGCCCATGAGTGTGACCTCGTTCCTAAGGAGCGTCAGGAAGCTCAGGAGGCCCCCGAAGGAGAGGATGGACACGAGGAGGAGGAGGGCGGAGCCCATGGCCCACTTGTGCCACGGGTGGGCATCCTCGGACACCTGGGACACCATGAGGAGCTCCAGGCCAAAGATGGCGACCACCATGGCCAAGGTGGCCACGCTGTGGGCCACAGCCATGCCCGAGGCTAGCCTGGGCACGTGGGCCTGCCTCAGGTCTCGGAGGCAGTGCAGCTCAGCCTGGTTCGAGGTGGTGCAGAAATGCCACAGCCCGAACAGACGGTCGTCGGCCAGGAGCCAGTGGCCATCGCAGATGGAGAGGGAGGTGAGGACCATGGCCAGGGAGGCGCAAAAGATGATGAGGGCCCGGATGGAGGGTTCAAAGAAGGACCGGCGGGGCCTCCTTTGGGCCAGCAGCTTCTGGGCCTGGAAGACAGCACGGGGAAGCATGAGCGAGGGCCCTCGCCACAGCCCACCAGCCTCCTCAGGGAAGACCCAGAGCACACCTTGTAGCTTCCGACAGACACAGTTTCTGCTTCGGTCTCCCAGGATGCCCGGGAAGCCCACCTTAGTCACAGCACAGACCCACCCCCTGGTGGGGCGGGGGGGACCCTCCTCCCATCCTACCTGTTCCCCATCCGTCCTCCATTCGAGACCTATAAGCATTGCCTGTGGATCCAGTTATTCATCAGGCAGAGTTCCCTGACCTTTCTTTAATGATCTTTATAATGCGTAAGAAACCCAAATTGTATTGACAGGCAAATCTTGGTCCATTCTGAAGTCAGCAAACCTGTCTGGCTTGGCAGATGTGACCTTGAGCTAGCAGCCAGCCTTGGTTTCTCTGTATGCAAAACAAGAATACTGCATTAGATATTATTAGCACATCAGTGAAGGTTACATAACTCCCTCTTCTGGCCCCAGGTCTTCCCCAGTTTCATTCTAATCTGCACCCAGCTTTTTCTGCACTTTTCTTCAGTGCGCAGTGATGTTTGCACTTTGCCCTTCAGTCTGGCTCAGCCTGTACTCCGCCCAGGACAGGGCACCGCTGTCTGTTCTAGAAGCTTCTGGGCGGGGGAGTCCCTGAGGCTCCCCTTCAGCCTATGGTTTCGGCCCCACAAAAGTACACCCTATCCTCTCTCCTGACAAGCTGGGCCAAGCGTCCAGTGAGGTGTCCCATCTCACAGCCCCGGGACACCCCCAAGCCACCGTCCCCAACGCCCAACCTGGAAGCAAAAGGAATGCTTCAAAGGGTAAAACTCCGTAGACGGCCCACAAGCCCTCCCAGGGCATCCTCCCGCCCACCTCGAATGCCTAGGACAAGCCTAGCACTTTCCTCCTCACATCTACTGGTCCCTCCACCTGAAAGGCCCTTCTCCCGGCTGCCCCCCTTTCTCCATTCTTCATGTCTCAGCTGAAACATCACCTCCTGGGAGAGGTCTGTCCTGCCCACTCGACCCACAACGGACCCCTCCGGTCACTCTCCGTCAGGAACCGTTCTGACAAGTTTTCCATTCCTGTCTGATTCATAGTGGGAGGGCATGACCGTGTCCCCGGCACCCGGTGCCGTGCTCAAGAGCCAGGAGGTCGAGTTTGCAGCCGCTGTCACTTCCATCTGAAGCTCCCTTTAAACCATCCCCTGCCCAATCATAACTTTCGCCCTTTACAGTGTGTGTGGAAGCAGGCCAGGTCATGCCCCAGTTTGAGAGGTAAGCAAAGCACACAGCTCATGCCTGACGGTCAGTGCTGGGAAGCAAACTGAAAGGGGACTCGGGGGGTGAGCCCTATGGCACGTGCAAGTGGAGACTTCCAGAAGCGGTCTGGGCCCCCCCTCTCGGTGAGGGGCAGAAAGCAGAGCCACGCTACCGGGAGGCCCCGGGATCCTTATGGATCCGGCTTGCTTTCAGCACTTCTGCCTAGTTAGGTTCCTGTCTCACTCTTAAACCTGAGTCTGGTGGAGTAGGGTGCTCCATGGTGGCGGGAGGACGGGGCGGGGTAGGTAAAAAGGGAAACTGTCACACACAGGTCAGGGGACCAGCCCAAGAGCATTGACCGAGATCACAGTAAAGCCTGGCACAGCTGCCCGACAACTGTATCATGTGTAGTAAGGGGAAAGGAAGCACGCAGCCGGTAAGTACCCACTGGGGCCTTCGTGGGAGGGGATCAGTACGGGTTAGAAGGGCTGGAGTGGCCAGAGGGACGCCCAAGGGCTCGGGACCCGACTCAGACCAGAGGCAGAGGCAGTCGGGGGCGCTGTAAAGAACACTCAGGCGGGGAGTCTGGGCTCTGGTTCTCAAACCGCATGCCCTTGTCTCCTTGAGGCCTCCAGGTGCTAAAGCAGGGGGCAGGGGGTCAGCTCCCAGCCCCTCCCTTCAACCACAACAGGTCCCTCTTACCTGCTGGAGCCACTGGGAATCTAAGAATCTGTACTGGATTTCATTCGGAAAGCACGGCTCTACTAAGAAACAAACCAAGGGAACTTTGAAACCTCTGCGACTACAAACCATAAAGGTGTTTGTCTTTGCGAGGTTTCTTAACCTCCTTGCCCCTTATTTTCTCATCTACCGTTCCGAAGTTACATTTTGTAGCAGGAGTTAGTGATCCCTGCAGGAAAGAGTAGCCATGGAGGCACCCGGAGGGTATAACTCCCTACAGGTTGATAAGTTTCTAGGATGGGAAAACCCCAGACGCAGGCAACAAGTCACAAGAACGCAGCACCCAGAGGCCTTTTGACCTCAGACATCACACTGTCTGGAGAAAAAGCACATGCCATCCTACCGTCAGCCCCACCTGTCCTGCACACAGAGTGAACTTTAATCTCCAGGCCCTCAGACATCACACTGGGATCAGGAAGACAGCTGACATCAGGTCATTTTCCCCCTCCCACCCCAAAGGAGGGCATCATTCAAACTCTGACACCAGTAAAACTGCCAAGGATTCAGTGAGATCATGTATATAAAGGTGCCCAGCACAGAAGCACTCCCTGATTAATATTAGTAACAGTAATAAGGTAACTCGGGAGTCCTCCTTCCTCACCCCTGCCTCACACCCCGGCTGCCGGCACCTCTGTGAGCTTCCAGTGATCCAGGGCCTGAAATCCTCTCCCGGAGGGCAGCTGGGCAGCAGCGTGGTCAGCGGAAGGTCCGTGGACCAGAGGGTATGAGGGCAGTCTAGCCCTGCCCCTGACCCACCAGCCTCTAGCTCTGTGACCTTGGGCAAATCACTTAAATCTCTTAGGGCCTGGACCATCTCCACTGAAAAAAAAAAGAAAACTGGAAGCATTTCCCTTTTTCATCCAGAGCCCCGAATGATCAGTAGTGACCTGTAGAACAGTGTCACTTGGCACTCCTGGGCCACTGAGGCCAATGCCCAGGTCTTGTCTTCCTCTGGAACCCAGGACCTCATCTGATCCCGTCAACCCCTAAGTAGTGGACACTTTGGGCTGCTCACTACTTTTCTCCACATCAAGCCCCCGCCCCGCGCCCCTGCGCTTCCCCCCCCCGCCCCCCCTTCCCAGTGCCCACTCAGCCCAGGCCCAGGTCAGACCCTCCCCCTCTTCAGCTGGAAATCTCTGCAGCCTCCTAAAGAGTAAGCCCGCTCCGCCTGCGTGACCGCAGGGCCCCGGGAGCCAGCCCGCTTGCCTTTTAGCTCTTTGGCCTCGGGCGAGCTATTTACCCCCTGAAGATAACAGTACCTGCCTCCTGGCCCCCCGGGGGGAGCCGAAAGGAGACCTAAGCACCCCAACCGCTTAGAACAGTCCCAGGTAGGCGGTCGTGTTCCTAAGCATCAGCCCCGCCCCCTTCTTTCACTAAAAAGGTCAAGTCTGTTTACCTGGCTGCTCTCCTGCCCTCCCCACCCCCGTGAATCCTGCCGCCGTTTCTTCACCTCTTAATCTAGCACTCGCTTCCCCAGACCGCTCCTAAATCCCGGTGTGCCCGTCTCTCCCCCGCAGGGCCGTCGGCTCCCGAAGGCGGGACCGCACCCGCTCCCACCCTCCTCACTGCCGGTCCCGGAGGCGGCTCGGCCGGGACCCCAGATTATGCCCAGAACGAGAGGAACTCCCTGCATCCG
>NW_006778491.1:0-15280 GCF_000442215.2 Lipotes vexillifer | reverse complement strand
GCCCCAGGGCCCCGGGAGCCGGCCCGCTTGCCTTTTAGCTCTTTGGCCTCGGGCGAGCTATTTACCCCCTGAAGATAACAGTACCTGCCACCTGGCCCCCCGGGGGGAGCTGAAATGAGACCTAAGCACCCCAACCGCTTAGAACAGTCCCAGGCAGGCGATTAAGTGCTCCTAAGCATCAGCCCCGCCCCCCTTCTTTCACTAAAAGATCAAGTCTGTTTACCTGGCTGCTCTCCTGCCCTCCCCACCCCCGTTAATCCTGCCGCCGTTTCTTCACCTCTTAATCTAGCACTCGCTTCCCCAGACCGCTCCTAAATCCCGGTGTGCCCGTCTCTCCCCCGCAGGGCCGTCGGCTCCCGAACGCGGGACCGCACCCGCTCCCACCGTCCTCACTGCCGGTCCCGGAGGCGGCTCGGCCGGGACCCCAGATTATGCCCAGAACGAGAGGAACTCCCTGCATCCGGCTCTAGGGTTGCGGTGTCCCGGCCACAAGGGGCTCGGGGCGCGGCCTGTGGGTGGAGTTTCTTCTGTTCGGGCCCAGAAGTCTGGTTCGACGCCATTCTGTCGCTGAACCGGCCGCCACGGGCGGCTTACTGCACCTGAGCCTCGGTCACCGCATCTACAAAGTGGGCACAGCGGGATCAGCCCCGGAGTCTGCGCTGCGGGGCGCCGAGCACTTGCAGGCAGAGGCTGCGGGCTGCTCTCACCGTCCCGACCGTCCAGTCGGGAGGTAAGGAGGCGGGACGCGTCCGCTAGGGAAGCTCGGTGCAGGGCAGCGGAGAGCCGTACGCCCGGGGGATGGGGGTGCGGATGGACCCCTCGCATCATTCTAAGGAGAAACCCCATCTCTGCGAGGCGGGCCCCTCCCCTCTCTACAGCCTGTCCTGAGGTTTCCGCGTGCCCCAGCGAGTCCACCCCTCTGCCCGCCCCCCAAAATCAGTTTTGGGAGGGGAGTTGGTCTTGCTGCCCCCGCCCAGGAAAGTTCTGACTTCTCCAGAGATTCTCCCTCGTGTGACAAGGCGAGGCTCATTTACGAGTGGATTCCGTCCATCCTCCGCTCCAGACGCGCCCCCTTTTAACAGGAGGGACCCCTCTGGTGCACCTAACGGATGGACACTGCGCACCCCAAAGAGAAGCACAACACTCCACCCCAGCCGTTTGGGAGCCTCGGTGCCCGCGGGACCTCGAGGAGACCGCGCCCTGGGCGGCTTCCCCCCTCGGACCCCGGCCGGGCCCCTCCACACCCCCCGCACCGGGCTCTCGCCCACCTGCACGCCGAGGGCCGTCATCCCGCGCCGGGGCTCGGCCGCGCGCTCCCGCCTGGTTCTCTCGGGGCTCCCGAGCGCCGCTCTGCCGGGGCCGCGGCTCCCGACTCCGGACCTCTTCCCGGGGGCGGGGCGGGCCGGAGGGAGGGGCGGGCGGAACTGCTGCCCCCGGGCGGCTGCTGGGGCCGGGCCGGGCCGGGCCGCTCCCGCCCGCCCGCCGCGGCTTGGTTTGCGCTGAGTCAGCGGGGCCGCCGGAGGAGCCCCCGGGCAGGGGCGGGGGCCAGGACTCGGCCCGAGGGGGAGGCTCGGGCCCTGGGGGAGGGCTGACCTGGCCGACTTGCAGGCCCGGAGCCGCTCCCCAGTCTCAGGGCACGGCTGTGCCCGCGGCGCCGATTCCTCCAGGGCCCGGGGCCCAGGAGCCGGGTCCGCCCGAGCGTCCGGAGGAGGCGGCGGCGTCCAGACGGCAGGCGCGCGCCCGGGCTCTGCAGCTCCACCACCGTGGGCCGTTGTGATCCTGGGCTCTTGTTTCTGTCTCTGAGCCACGGGCGATGCCCGTGAAAGGTCGGGGTCTTGCGAGGCTTCAGTAAGTGTGAATGGAGTGGACTCCCCGGGGCCGTCTTTCCTGCGTCCCTTTTCTCTCCCCCAAAGGGGGGCGTACAGCCCTGCTCGCCTGCTCGCCTCCGCAGGGACCATCCAGAAGGCGAATAAGACAAGGCAAAAGTCATTGTTCTTCCGGGACTCTTGATGGGGCTTGAGTTCTCAAGGGGGCAGCGCACAACGTCCCCATCCCAAGAAGGGTAAATTCCAGCTGAGACCCTCCCAGTCCTTCTCAGCTGTTGATAAACAGGGAGGGTGGTGCCCCTTAAGGTGAAGCAGGGCCTCCTTTCTCCGTCTCGAAGCAGGGTGAGGGAAGTTACTTGGCCCATTCAGGCAAGCAGCTCCCCGGTGACTTTGCCCAGGGACGTTCTCAGCTGGCACCTAACGCTCCCGCCCCCCCCCCCCCACAAGCCCCATCCCGGGCATCTCCCTGTCAGAGGTTCATCTGATTCTGTCGCTGCCGCAGAAACCGCGTCAGGTACGTTAACCTAGCGCCCGCCTTGTTCCGTGTGTGGTCAGGCCTGTTTGGGGGTCTGCTGCCTGTTATGCTTTCTTGGTAAGAATAGAAAGTCTTGAGTCGGTGGAATTTAGAGCGACATGTCAGCAAGATTGCTGGAGAAGCAGAAATGACTTAGGAATGATAATGAGGAAGTGATGGTCCGCTTCCAATTATTTTATGAGCGTAAGAAAGTCGGGGGACTTCCCCTGGCGCTCCAGTGGTTAAGACTCCGCACTTGCACTGCAGGCGGCGCGGTTAGGGTTCACCTGGGCCGGCCCTTCATTTGCACTATTTGCTCTCCTAGGTCCCTCCGTGGTGCCGGAGCTGAGCAGAGCGGGTGTGGCAGAGTGAGAGACAGACGCTCCACTCAGCAGGACTGTCGTGAGGGGCAGGGGCTTCCCAGTGCCGGGGGTGGGGGGGAGGGGAATGACAGGGTGGGACCGTCAGGGGCTAAGAGCAGGAACAGCCTGGGGGTGAGTAGTGGGACAGCGCAGAACCCACCCTCTTGCTTGACTGTCTCTGCCGTTTCTTCTCCACCTGTCCTGCTTCTAGGCCTGGCCAGCGCTGGGGAAAGAGGAATTGCGTAAAGAAAGGGAGGACGTGGCCCCCACTCACCCCTCCGACCACTCCTGTCTGATGAGAAAGATCCAGATGCTGATCTTAGAAAGTTCCAAGGCAAGGGCACAGGTACCGATTAATGAATCAACAAACTCAGTGCGCACCCTCCCCTCTCCGGGCCTTTGTACTTGCTGCTGGCTCTGCCTGAAATGCATTCTTCGAGATATTCACAGCTAAGACTCACCACCTCACTCCCCCAAGGAGGTCGGAGAGAAGCCTGCGGTGACCACCGCACCTGAAACAAAGACCCTCCATTCTCTTCTCCCTCCCCTCTATCACCACACCAGCAAGGACCTTGCCAGGGAGGACAGTAGGTGCTCAATAAATATTCATTGAATATATGAATGAGTTAATTGTATACCTACTGTGTACTGCTGCCCTGGCTAAGGAGGGACAAAGGAGAAAGAGAGAAAGGCCCCGTCAGGGGTAAGATGCTTGGGTTTTAGGGTCAAAACCTGTGTCCCCTTCATTTCTGCTCCCTCTCCAGCCTCTCCAGTTCAGGCCCACATCCTCCTCCTGTCTCTTCACTTGCATGCCTGGCCCACCATCCTCTCCCCAGCTCTAGGCCCGTCACCTCTAACGTGGAGGCCTGCGTAACAGCCTCCTGCTGGGCCGCCCTGCCTCCACCCTCAGCCTCTGTCCTGCAGCTTCCCGTCCCCTCTGTCTGCAGGCCCACCCCTCTGCCCTCAGCTCCAGCTGCACGTGCCCGCTTGTGCCCTGTGCGGGAAGCTCTGTCCAGTCTCAGGGCTGCTGTGTTCACGGTTCCCTCTGTGTGACAGGCCTTCCCTGGGGGTCTGCTGGGCAGGCTGTCACCTCTTCAAGGGCCTCCCTTGAGTTCGCCAGCCAGAGTTGCATCCCACACACGCTTAACCCTGTTACCTTCGTGTTTTCTTCCTTTCTTTTTTCTGTATATATTGTCTCATTCATTCCTTTTTTCTTTTTCTTTTTTAAATTTATTGAAATATAGTTGATTTACAGTGTTGTGGGCCTTCGTATTTTCTTGATCCTTAGCTGACCTTCTCTATTTGTCCGTTTCCCTCTCTAAAGTACAGCACACAGTCGAGTGCTAGGCCTGTCTCTCTTTCACCCCCGCATGCCCGGCTCTAAGAGCAGGGACTGGTCCGTAAGGCTTGCTAATTGATGGAGCAGCCTCAGATGCATTCTGGGCGAATCACTTCCCCTCCGGGAGCCTTGGTTTTCTGTCAAACGGGGAAACGCATCCTCTGGGTGTTGCGAGGGTCGTGGGGGCAGTGACTCTGTCAACTGCGCCTGGCGCAGGCTGGGCACTGACCCCTGACCCCAGAGAAGCTTAGCCGAGGCAGGCTCCACTCTGCCTTTAGGGAGGCCCCTGCCCCGGGTTTTTCTTCTTTGAGCACTTGGGGTGTGGGTTCTCGGGCCGACACGTGGGGAAACCCAGAGGCAATAACGGGGAGTCTGCTAGGAGCTGCCTAGTTCACTGGGCAGTTTCAAAGCTGATGACCAGCTCTGCCTGCCAGAAGCCTGGACTCCTGGTCCCTCCGACAGGACTCTCCGTTCTTTGTGGACCCGCCCACTTGCCTCTCCCTGTTCCCTTCCCGTCCCCTCCCCACCTTCTCCCCAGCGCCCTGTCTTCACCCACTGGGTCTTTCTCTTCTCCCATCGCCCTCCTCAGGTTTCCTGAGTCCAGGCCGGTTCCATCCCCTCCAGCCAGACCTCTGCCCGCCCTTTGCCCCCTCTGCCTCAAGCTCTAGCCCTGCATCCCGAGCTCTTCCCAGTCGCCTGACTGCAGCAGAGACTTTGTGTAGGCGTTATAGTGGCCCAGGGGCTTCCCCGCCTGCCCTGGGGCTTTACTTCACAGTGCTTTGCTCTGGGCCAGGTGGGTAGCAGGTGTGATGTTTATGCTGTGGGTGAGGGTGTCAGCCTCAGGGGGCCCCAGTTTCCCACCAGGGCAAGGGCAGTGGGGAAGGGGACTGAGCGGTTGAAGGGATGAACGGATGCAGCAGGGATGTAGGTGGACTCAGAGGGTGTCCTTTCTGTAGGGTCTCCCGTTTCTACAGGCAAGTCCATCCTTGAGATGGATGCCCCTCCAGGGCACCAGGACCTGCAGATTTCCAGGCAGAGTTGGGGAGACTTCTAGCACCTTCTTTGCAGGCGTGGACCCTGGAGTTGTCAGCGCCCTTGGAGACACTCCGTCTCTAGGCCATGGTCCCCGTAACTGGGCACACCCAGGGCAGTTGTATAGAGCAGACTGCAAGCCCGTCCCTTCCAAAAAGGGGCCTGTGCTCTTCCCTAATCAGGGCACCCCGCCTGCCGGATCAAAGGGTCCAGGAGGCAAAATTAGACACCACGAATTGGCGGTGAGCATGGAATGATGATGAGAAGTTAAAAGCTTAGGCAGGGCTCTGCCTAGGCTCTGGGAAGCCCAGGAAATACCCATCACCCCGTTTATTAGCTTTGACCTTTACGAGGAAGGCCTGCTGTCACAGGGGCCAGAGGAGTGATGAGGGAGGGATGGTCCCCCACAGGGGCGTGGAAGGCTGGTCAGAGGGGATCCTCCAGGCCTGAACCAGCAGGGTCTGGGCGTCTGGCCACTTACCACCTCAGTGTGTAGACGTGTTAAAAGCAAAGAAGTGTTGTCAATTCAAAAATTGGGAGGTTTGGAACTTCCCTGGTGGTCCAGTGGTTGAGACTGCGCTTCCACGGCAGGGGCCACGGGCTCAATCCGTGGTTGGGGAATTAAGATCCTGCATGCCGCACGGTGTGGCCAAAAAATTAAAATAAAATAAAATAAATTGGGAGGTTTTACACTAAATTCTGGGTTTATTGGCTTCTCTTGAAAATGAGACAGTTTGGACCCTGAGGGTCCCTTTTCTGCATGGGAACAGTGGCTACTTTGGGTGACTCCCCTTTGCATGGACTGTGCTCTGGGGGGGCCCAGTTTTACCGTCTCCCCGTTCTGTTCACTCTTCTGTGTTGCCTGCCTGGCCCTCATAGGATTTCCCTTTATAAGCCCAGCTCTGTGTTGTGCTGGTAAATAACCCAGCCATGCTTTCAGGGTCTGTTTCCACACTACCACCACTGCCTTCCTGGCTGGCCCCAGTTTTTGTTCCCCGTAACTCTGCCCCCGCCTGCCCCCCAGACCAGTCTTTCCTGCCCAAATTCCAGACCCTCCTGCTGCAGCCCTTACCCCGATGGCAATGATCTCCCCCCTTCTGGGTTCAGGTTCCTGGAGAATCTCCTTAGTCCAGGAAAACCAGGCTGCTCGGTGTAAAGGGAAGCAGATGGTCTGAGCACTGGTGAGTCTGGGGCTAGAGGCCCATCCTGGTCCAGAAAAGCTGTAACCAAGGGCTGGGGGCAGGCGGCCTCCTGGGCGGCAGGGGCTTCGGGCGAGAGCGCAATGAGGCGGGGGCTGTGCACTCGACAGAGAGCCCCTCCTGGGAGTCATCGTGGCTCCCGCCATGAGCCCCCTCCCCTGGAGTGCGCCGGGGGTGCCCTGACCGGCCAGGCCTCTGGGACCCCGCTGTTTGCCAGCCTGTAAGCCGACCACCTCCTTTTCATCTGGTATCACGTTGTCGATGGTGAGGGGACCCTTCCTCCTCTCTTCCAACTTTGCCCTGGATGATATTTTGTCTCTGACCTTATGAATTGATTTTTTAAATACATTTCAAGAATTCTAAATGCGACATTCTCCAGCTCCTATGTATTTTCTGGATATTTATGTGATTCTCAAACGTTTCCAGTAAATGACCCCACCCCCCGCCGTCTTTTGTTTTGTTGGACCGACCCCAGTTCCGAGCCCAGCCAACCATTCTCAGATCACAGCACGCGGGCATCCTTGAATCCAGGTCCTCCTGGAGTTTATTTTCTGTTTTTCATTCCCCCAGTGGTACCGCCTCTAATGTGTTTGATGTATATCCTTAAGCATTGTGTATCCTTGTATGTGTGTGTGTGTGATTTTTGCTTTCCTAAGTGGCATTATGCTATAAATCTTGTTGTGTTTCCTACTATTCTCACCCAACAGCATGATTTGAGGCCACCCCTGTTGGTATATGTGTAAATCTAATTCAGTGTTTTACACATGATAGGTTGGGTCCCAGTAGCAGCTGGTAAGATCAATTTGGCAGGGGCATAATCACCACTTATAATAAACGAATACAATGTAATAGGCAATATCAGAGTGCCTCAAACATAATTAGGGTAAATGTTGTTTCATGAATTTTTTTTCAAAAAGAGATAGATACAGGTTGCAAAGTAAAAAGTATTTCTTAGGTGGGTCCTAGGAAAGTTTGAATGGTCTGGTTCATTGCTTTTTTTTTTTTTTTTTTTTCGCGGTACATGGGCCTCTCACTGTTGTGCCCTCTCCCGCCGCGGAGCACAGGCTCTGGACACACAGGCTCAGCGGCCATGGCTCACGGGCCCAGCCGCTCTGCGGCATGTGTGATCTTCCCGGACCGGGGCACGAACCTGTGTCCCCTGCACCGGCAGTCGGACTCTCAAGCACTGCGCCAACAGGGAGACCCCAGATCACTCTTTATCTTGACTTACATTGCTCACTATATGGATGGACATCGTAATAACATGTAATTCTTTTTTTTCAAATAAATTTATTTAGTTTTGGCTGCGTTCTGTCTTTGTTGCTGCACGCGGGCTTTCTCTTTTTGAGGCGAGCAGGGGCTTCTCATTGCGGTGGCTTCTCTTGTTGCAGAGCACGGGCTGTAGGCGCGCAGGCTTCAGTAGTTGTGGCACGCAGACCCAGAAGTTGTGGAGCATGGGCTTAGCTATTCCGCATCATGTGGGATCTTCCCTGACCGGGGCTCAAACCCATGTCCCCTGCACAGGCAGGCGGATTCTTAACCACTGCGCCACCAGGGAAGTCCCTGTGGCTTTTTACTGTTGATGTGACCCTGGTCCCCTGGCTGAAGGAGGGCTTGTCAGGTTCCTCCACTATAAAGTTCCTCTTTCCCCCAGTCCATTCTGTCTGTACCATTTGCAAGGGTGTCACTAGGCACAGCCCATGTTTAAGGGGTGGGAAGCTGTGCTCCACATCCCTGGCAGTTATAACATTTATATTAATTTTGGGGGTTTATGCCTGAAAGATTCCCACGCTCCCATATTATCTATTTATTTTTTCCAGAAAAATAGCTATAAAATTGACTGTGAGTTTACGAAACGATGCTCCACCTCGGTAATGATCGGAGGGATGCTGGATGCAACCATCTATGCCTTGAATAGTGTCTGGTACGTAGTCTGTGCTCCGTAAATATTTGTCAGTGAGTAAGACTTAAAAGCTGTGAGGGAGGACATGCAGAGTGTCACCGGTGGCAAAGCAGAGTGAAGAGCAAGGGAACATGCCACAAGGAAGGGATGTGCCTGGCGCTTTGGAGGACCCTCAGGAATGCTGTGTGTTTGAAGTTAAGTGAGCAAGGGAGAGAATCCTGGGTGTTGTGAACAGGCTTGTCAGCCGTTGAAAGGACTTTGGCTTCTACTCTGGGTGAAATTCCAGGGAAGTGTTTTAAGCAGAGGAAGAACATCATCTGACTTACTCTGGCTGCTGTCCCACAAATGGTCTGAAGGGGCAAAAGGAGAATCAGGGACTGATTAGGAGATTGCCATAGTGAACCAGGTGGGAGCTCAGGCAGGTTGTAGGTGTGTCTTTACAGGTTCAATAAGGGCCAGCCCCACAGGTGTGACACATTTGCTGTCACACTGGGTCCTTTGCTCAGAAAAGCCTGTGCTTGTTTTCATGCTCTGCTGTCACCATCTTGAAATATTTTTCCAGCTTTATTGAGATACAATTAACATAACACTTTGTCAGCTTAAAGTGTACAACATAGTTATTTGATAAGCCTGTATATTGTGAAACAATGACCATAGGTTATTTAACTATTTTTTGTGTGATGAGAACATTTGAGATCTACGTTCTTAGCACCTTTCCAGAATATAATAGTTTTGTTAACTATAGTCACCATGATGTACGTTGGATTTCCCAAAACTCATTCATCTTATAACTGGAAGTTTATACTCTCTGACCACCGTCTCCTCATCTTCCCCACTTCCCAGGCCCTGGCAACAACCGTTCTATTATCTGTTTCTTTTAGAGTTTGGCTCTTTTAGAATACACATACACATAAGGTTATACAGTTCTACTTTTAATTTTTTTAAAGTGTACAGTGTGACCTGAACCATTTATATGCTGCAATCTGATTACCACCATAGCTTTACTTAACATCTATATCACATCCCATAATTATAACTTATTTTTGGTGAGAACATTTATGATCCAGCATCTTAGCAATTTTGAGATATATAAAACAGGATTGTCGTTTGTGATCACTGTGCTGCGTGTTAGGTCTACGTAACTTACTCATCTTCTAGTATCAAGTTTGTGCCTTTTAACAACGTCTCCCCAATTTCTCCACCCTTCACCCCCTGGTAAGCACCATTCTACTCTCTGTTGCTAAGGGTTTGGTTTTAGAGTCCATATATAGGTAATATACAATATTTGTCTTTGTCTGGCTTATCTCACTAAGTATAATGCCCTCAAGGCTCATCCATGATGTCTCAAATGGCAGGGTTTTCTTCTTTCTTTCTTTTTTTTTCCCATCTTTCTTAAGGCTGAATAATATCCCATCGTATGTAAACACCACATCTTCTTTATGGATTCCTCTGTTGTGAATAATGATGCAACAGACATGCGAGTGCAGATATACTTTTGATACCTTGCTTTCATCTCCTTTCGCTATATACCAGGATGTGGTATTGCTGCAGCATATGGTCCTATATTTAATTTTTTGAGCAACCTCTAGTTTTTCCATAGTGACTAAACTATTTATATCCCCACCAACAGTGCACAAGGGTTCCCTTTTTTCCATACTCTCACCAATGCTTATCTCTTGTCTTGATGATAGTAATTCTAAAGCTGTGAGATGATACCTCATTGTGGTTTTGATTTGTATTTCCCTACTTTTTAGGGATGTTGAGCATCTTTTCCTGTACTTGTTGACCGTTTAGAAGTCTTCTTTGGAAACGTATGTATTCAATTCTACTGCCCATTTTTAAATTGGATTTTGTTTGCTGTGTTTGCTTGTTTGCTTTTTCTATTGAGTTGTATGAGTTCAATATAAACAGATTTTGGATACTAACCTTTTATCCAATATATGCTCTGAGAACATATTCTTTTTTTTCTGTATTCTCCCTTAACATTTTGTTGATTGTTTCTTTTGCTGTGCAAAAGGTTTTTAGGTAGATGTAGATTTACTTACTGATTTTTTACCTTTGTTGCTTATGCTTTTAGGGTCATATCCAAAACAGTCATTGCCAAGATGAATGTTAAGGCACTTCTCTATGTTTCCTTCTAGGAGTTTTAGGGTATCAGTCCTTATGTTTGTCTCTAATCCATTTTGATTAATATTTGTGAGTGCTATAAGATAAGGGTCTAATTTCATTTTTCTGCATGTGGTTTTCCAATTTTCCCAACAGCATTTGTTGAAGACGCTATTCTATCTCCATTCACAATAGCATCAAAACCAATAAAATAGTTAGGAATAAATTTAACCAAGGAAGGGAGATAATTGTACAATAAACACTTGAAGATTTTGATGAAAAAAATTGAAGAAGGAAAAGTAAAATAGAAAGATATACTATGCCCATGGATCAGAAGAATTAATATCGTTCAGATGTCCATACTACACATCTATAGATTCAATGAAGTCTCTATCAAAATTCTAGTGACATTATTCACAGATATAGAAAAAATATCTTAAACTTTGTCAAACGAAAGACCCCAAATAGGCAAAGCAATCCTGAGAAAGGACAAGTTGGGAGGCATTAAACTTCCTGATTTAAAGCTATATTACAGAGATACAGTAATTAAGACAGTATGGTACTGGCAAGAAAATAGTCACATAGTCAGTGGAACAGAATAGAGAGCCCAGAAATAAACTCCTGCCTATAAAGTCAACTAATATTTGAGAAGGGAGTCATGCATACTCAATGGGCAAATGATAGTCTCTTCAACAAATGGTGCTGGGACAACAAAATGACTACTTTTAATTTTTTGAGGAACCTCCATACTGTTTTTCACAGTGGGTATAGTAATTTACATTTTCACCAAAAAGGATTTCCTTCTGTCCACATCCTTGCAAACAATAGTAATCTCTTGTCTCTTTGACTGTAGCCATACTAACAGGTGTGAGGTGGTATCTCATTACAGTTTTGATTGGCATTTCTGTGATGCTGAATGATGCTGAACACCTTTTCATGCACCTGTTGGACATTTGTATTATTTTTTGAAAAGTGTCTAATCAGATCTTTTAACCATTTTTAATCAGATTATTTGTTTTTGTTTGTTTGCTGTTGTGTGATTTCTTTATATACTTTGGTAATTACCATTTATGATAAGACGTTTTTTTAATATTTTCTCCCATTCCGTATGTTGCCTTTTCATTCTTTGGATTATTTCTTTTACCATGCAGAAGGTTTTTGGGTTGACATAGTCCCACTTGTTTATTTCTCCTTTTGTTGCCTGTTATTTTGGGGTCATATGCAAAAAATAATTATTGCCAAGACCAATGTCAAGGAGCTTTACTCCTATATTTTCTTTTAGGATTTTTATTGTTTCAAGTCCTACATTTAAATATTTAATCCATTTTGAGTTAAATTGTGTGAGTGATGTAAGATAAGGCTCCAATTCCGTTCTTATTGATTTCTACGACTGTACCAGTTTACACTTCCACCAAAAGTACATAAGAGTTGCCCTTGTTTTTTTCTTCACATAACCATTCTAGCAGGTATGAAGTGATATCTCATTGTGGTTTTGATTCGCACTTCCCTGATATTTAGATGAGCATCTTTTCATGTACCTGTTTGTCGTTTGGATGTCTTCTTTGGAGAAATGTCTATTCAAGTCTTTATCCCAGATTTTTATTTTTTTAGCCATTGAGCTTTATATATTCTTCATATATATTTTGGATAAAGCCCTTATCAGAGAGATGGTTTCCACATATGTTCTCCCATTCTGTAGGTTTCCTTTGTATTTGCTGATTGTTTATTTTGCTATGTAGAAGTGTTGTTTTTTAGTTTAGTGGTTTTTGCTTGTTTGTTATTTTAGTTTTTATTTCATATGAAACAAGTTCCACTTGTTTATTTTGGTTTTTGTCACTTGCACCCTTGGAACAAATATCCAAAAAGTCTTTGTCAAAATCAGTATCAAAGACGCAAGAGGGAGGAGATATGGGGATATATGTATACGTATAGCTGATTCACTTTGTTATAAAGCAGAAACTAACACACCATTGTAAAGCAACTATACTCCAAGAAAAATATTAAGAAAAAAAAAAAACAATATCAAGGAGTTTATTCCTTAGGTTTTCTTCAAGTAACAGAAGAAGTAATAGTTTGGGGTCTTACATTGAAGCCTTTAGCCCATTTTCGGTGAATTTTTGTGAGTGGTAGAAGAAAACGGTTTATTTCATTCTTCTGTTGGTAGTTCTCCAGTTTTTCTAGCACATTTATTGAAGAAACTATTCTTTTACCATTGTATCTCTTGGCTCCCTTGTCAAATATTTGTTGACCATGTATGAGCTGGTTTATTTCTGGGCCCTTGTTTCTGTTCCATTTGTCTATGTCTCTATTTTTTGCCAGTATCATACTGTTTTGATTACTATAGCTTTGTAATAAAGTTTGAAATCAGGAATTGTGATGCCTATAGATTTGTTCTTCTTTCTCCAGATTGATTTGGTTATTAGGGGTGTTTTGTGGTTTCATACAGCTTTTAGCGTGGTTTTCTTTATTTCCGTGCAAAAGTCATTGGAATTTTGATAGGAATTGCATTGAATCTATAGATGGCTTTGTATAGTGTGGACATTTTAACAATATTAATTCTTCCAATCCACGATCACGAGAACTCTTTCCATTTATTTGTATCTTCTGAAGTTTCTTTCATCAAGGTCTTATAGTTTCATAGATCTTTCACCTACTTGGTTTAATTTATTCCTAAGTGTTTTATCTATTTTTGAGGCTATTGTATATATGATTGTTTTCCTTACTTCTTTTTTTCCAATTGTTTGTGGTTAGTATATTAAAACACAGCTGTTGGTACTTCCCTGGTGGCACAGTGGTTAAGAATCCGCCTGCCAATGCAGGGGACATGGGTTTAATCCCTGGTCTGGGAAGATCCCACATGCCACGGAGCAACTAAGCCTGTGCACCACAACTACTGAGCCTGCACTCTAGAGCCCGTGAGCCACAACTACTGAGGCCATGCACGGCAACTACTGAAGCCCATGCACTCTAGGGCCCATGTGCCACAACTTCTGAGCCTGCGTGCTGCAACTACTGAAGCCCACACACCTAGAGCCTGTGCTCTGCTGCAAGAGAAAACACTGCAATGAGAAGCCTGCATGCCGCAATGAAGACTAGCCCCCACTCACAGCAACTAGAGAAAGCCTGTATGCATCAGTGAAGACCCAACTCAGCCAAAAATAAATAAATAAATAAAATAAAACACAGCTGTTTTTTCTACGTTGATTTTGTATCCTGCAACTTGACTAAATTTGTTTATTAGATATAATGTTTTTTTGGTGGAATCTTTAAGATTTTTCATATATAAGATGATATTAAATGCAAACAGAGACAGTTTTACTTCATCCTTTCCAATTTGGATTTCTTTTATTTCCTTTTCTTGCCTAATTGAAATGGCTAGGACTTCCAGCACCATATTGAAAAGGAGTGATGAGAGTTGACATGCTTGTTTTTTTTTTCGCATTTTTAGCAGAAAAGCTTTCAGAATTTCACCATTGAGAATAATGTTTGCTGTGAATTTGTTCTTTATGGCCTTTATTACGTTGAGGTACATTTTTCTAAACCAATTTTGGAAGGATGTTCAATTTTGTCAAGTGCCTTTTCTGTGTCTATTGAAATTACCATATGATTTTTATGTTTTATTCTATTACTGTGGTTCATCACATGTTTTAATTTACATATTTTATTTAATTTACATTGAAGCATCCTTGCACCCCAGGGATAAATCCCACTTGGTCTTGCATGGTGTATGATCCTTTTTGTATACCATTGAATTTGGTTTGCTAGTATTTTGTTGAGAAGTTTTGTATTTATATTCATCAGGGATTCTTCCCAGTTTTGTTTTTTTTTTTCTTTTTTTCTGGTAGTGTGCTTACGTAGGTTTGGTATCAGAGTTACGTTGGACCCATAAAATGAGTTTGGGAATGTTCCTCCTCAATTTTTTTGGAAGAGTTTGTGATAGATTTGTATTAATTCTTATTTAAGTGTTTGGTAGAACTTCCCAGTGAAGCCATCTCATCTTTACCTTTTTCTGTTTGTAGGTTTTTGATTAATGATACAGTCTCTTCACTCATCACTGATCTGTTTAGATTTTCTATTTTGTTTTGATTCAGTCTTGGTAGGTTTCTAGAAATTTGTTTATTTCTTCTAGTTTATCCAATTTGTTGGAGTATACTTATTCATATTTGTCACTTATGATGTTGTATTTCTGTTGTATCAGTTGCAGTTTCTCATCGTTCATTTCTGATTTTGTGTATGTGAGTATTCTCTTTTATTCTTAGTATAGATAAAAGTTTGTCAATTTTGCTTATCTTTTTAAAAAAGCACACTTTGCATGGATGTTCTCTATTGTTTTCATGGTCTCTATTAATATCTGCTCTGATATTTCATTCCTTTTGTTTCTTATGTGCTTAGTTTTTTGCTTTTTTTCCTAGTTCCTTTAAGGATAAAGTTAGATTGTTTATTTCTGATCTTTTTTTCTTATTGTAGATGTTTATAATGATAAACTTCTTAATTACAGCTGTTTTTGTTGCATCCTGTAAGGTTTGCTAAGTTGTATTTCCATTTTATTTTGGTCCAGATCTATATCTATCTCTATATATGTATATTTGAAAGACATTATTGTAAAGCTGATGTAACCTTTTCCAGTTTTATTGAGATATAATTGACCTATGATTTGTCATACATATATTGTGAAATGATTACCACAATACAATTAGTTAACACACATCATCTCATCTAAAAAGATTCTTTTTTAATAGTACATATGTGTTGTATATATATATAGCAATGAGCTTCATCATTTTGGGGGAATTGGATCTGGCTAGGGCTTGGCCCTTATAATGAAGTTTGATGTCTTTTTCTACTTTTCAGGTGCGGTATTGACATGGTTGTCTGGAAAAATTATTTACTTTCTAGTAATTTCAGAGATACAGAAAACTTGCAGTAGCAGTGCAACGTACACTTTATCTCTAAGCTCAGATTCCTCAGTCATCATTGATTTTCCACATCTGCCAATCTA
>NW_006778488.1:0-457 GCF_000442215.2 Lipotes vexillifer | reverse complement strand
TTCTAATTTCATTCTTTTACATGTAGCTGTCCAGTTTTCCCAGCAGCACTTATTGAAGAGGCTCTCTTTTCTCCACTATATATTGTTGCCTCCTTTATCAAAGGTAAGGTGACCATATGTGCGTGGGTTTATCTCTGGACTTTCTATCCTGTTCCATTGTCTATATTCCTGTTTTTGTGCCAGTACCATACTCTCTTGATTACTGTAGCTTTGTAGTATAGTCTGAAAACTGGGAGCCTGATTCCTCCAGCTCTGTATATCGTTCTCAAGATTGCTTTGGCTGTTCGGGTTTTTATGTGTTTCCATACAAATTGTGAATTTTTTTGTCCTAGTGCTATGAAAAATGCCATTGGTAGTTTGATAGGGATTACATTGAATCTGTAGATTGCTTTGAGTAGTATAGTCATTTCACAATGTTGATTCTTCCAATCCAAGAACATGGTATATCTCTCCATCT
>NW_006778487.1:0-253 GCF_000442215.2 Lipotes vexillifer | reverse complement strand
AGCAGCAGGCCAATGGCGAGCGCGGCGCAGATGCCGAGGATGATTCTCACAAGCCCACCTCGCACAGTTCACGCTCAGCAGCGCGACGGTTGACCAGCCCTTTCAGCTTCGTACCCTTGGCGTACACCCAGCGGCTCAGCTCTGCACAGGCCCCGCGCACGTCGCCGGCATTGAGCTTGCGCAACAGGGTGGATGCCTTGAACTGGGGTTCGCCGACGTTGTACACGAACGATGCCAGGGCGGCGCGGCGGGT
>NW_006778486.1:0-227 GCF_000442215.2 Lipotes vexillifer | reverse complement strand
TGGATTATGCCCAGACAACGTGGAATATATGGGTATCCTTATTTAATAGTAACTTCATCACCAAAGAATCTGGCTAACTTTAATATATGCCAATTGACAATGCATATTCAGACAGAGCTTCAACTCTTCTAAAAGTGATAAAGCAGAGTGAAAAATCAGATTTTAATCCTTGTGCTAACCAACTTATATGTTTCTGATTTTTAATAAAGTATTCAATTATGACCAGT
>NW_006778485.1:0-2960 GCF_000442215.2 Lipotes vexillifer | reverse complement strand
GAACCCGTGTCCCCTGCATCAGCAGGCAGACTCTCAACCACTGCGCCACCAGGGAAGCCCACACACGTACTTTTTATAAATAGTGCTTTGGGCCTTAGTGGAAACCTCATTCTCTACCTATTTCCTTTCTCGTTCTTCAATATTCTCCCGAGCTTCTGAGTATGCATCTCATGAGGAAGTCATTAGCAGGAGCTGCAGTCTGTTCTAATTATAAAGCATGATAGGAGTCTGCCGAGGCTGATGAGGGGATCGTGCCCACGTCTGGCCTCACAGAGGCCCCAGGGCGTTGGGCTAGAACAGACCCTGGGGTGGGACTGCCTGGGCTCAAATGCCATGTCTGTCCTGTGCTGGGTTGTTACATAAGTTACTCAAACTGTGCCTCAGTCTCTACTCACTGGGAATAAGAAAAGTACCTACTGACAAGGGTTGTCGCAAGAATGACGCCAAGAAGAGCTTAGCACAGCACCTGGCACACAGGAGGAGCTTAACATATATTAGTGAAGCCAGAAATCTCCCACCATCTTCAACTGTCATTTAACTGCAAACTTCACCTCCTAACTGTGCCCATGCCCTTTAATTACGGAGGACTGTGCTGTGTGGTGACTAATACCCCAGCCCTGCTCGGGGGCTCCCTGACTTTGTGGGGACTTCAAGCAATTCACTTCCCCATCCCTAAAATGGGAACTGGAAATTCCCGCTCTCCCTGCCCCCTGTGGCAGCTGAGACAATACCAATGTGAGGGCTCAGGGCAAACTAAGTGCCCGTGTGAGGGTCACTGCTCCCCTGCTCCACAGGAGGGGCATTTACATCTTGCCCATCTGCTGGCTTCCCTCAGAAGTCACTGTGACAGGCTCTTCCAAGGCCAGCCCAAGGAAGCAGATGTCACAGCCAGAACAGCAGGGGCTCATTTCCAGCCTGGCCAAGCATGGGCTTTCCTGGAGCAACCCAGCCCAGCCTAGATGTCCCATTCCTCTTAACTCTCACCATGGGCCAGGCCCTGGGTTTTCACTGGGTCCCTGGGTGACAGAGGCTCAGCCAGGGGCCCTTCAGACCCATTACTACATTACAGAACCGCATGGCTAACTGTCTAGCCAGGCCCTCAGAGCCACTCGAAGGCCTCCATCTGCCAGGTCACCCACAGCCCCGCCTGCTCCGGCCCCATGACTTTCCCACCAGACCCCAGCCGTACTTGCTGACTTCCACGATTTTGGCCGAGCTGTGCCCTCTGCCTAGAGCACTTCTCATTCTTCCTACAGCCACTTTTTGGGGCCAGACTGAAACGTTCTCCAAGGAACCTGCCCAGATCCCCGCCCAGATTCAATCAATCAGATGCCCCTGCGACCCTGATCATTTTGCTGTGTGGTGGAACGAACGCCTTGTGCCTGCTGCCCTGCCCCCCAGCTTCTCTCCACCTATTCCACAATGCCCTGTTCTGCATTCTTCACCATGCCCACACCAGGGGGCTTACCCAGTACACTTGTAGGGACCTGAACCACTAAAACAGCCCCCTATGAACAAAGTAACGGTTCCACATACTTAGATTCTGGGGACTTAACATCTTCACTGTGCATTTCCCAACCTAAAAACAATGAGTTGCATCTTCCCTGGAAAAGTGGTCTCTGGGGGACAAGAGGGCAAAAGCACTTAGCTGTGGGACCAGCTGCCTTTAGATGGGAGAAGCCCAAGGTGACCCAGCCTGGGAATGCAGAGCTGGAGTGGTGGGGGTTGACATGGGGAGAGAAATCAAGAGGTAATGGTACTCTCCCCTCCCCTGCCATAGGAACCAACAACTGAGTCAGCAAGTCCTGGGAAGAGCCGGCCAGCTGCCTTTAATCCTCCCAGAACATGCTAGCAGCAGGGAAAGCTCAGAGGGGCAGGCTTCGCATCAGGGCCACGGCCCCTGTGATGGAGCCAGCAAGCAAGCAAGCCGAGGCGGCGACCTGGAGAGGCAGGCAAGCCCTGGCTCTGTCTGGCAGCTCATTCCCACCTGCCGCTGCACATGAATTACAGGGAGGAGGCCAGTGGCCAACTGGCTTCAAGGCCGGCCCTGCCTCTCTCCGGCACAAGGAAGTGCTTTGTGCAGCCCAACACCTCATTATCTGGCATCTCAGTCACACCGGAAAGGGCAAATAATGGGGTAAGCGTGACACATGTTGCACAGATGCCCCTCCCTGCACAACCTGTCCTTAAGTCCCCACTGCCTACAGAGCAAAGGTTCAATTAACTCCTCAGTAAGGCATTTGTGGTCCTTCCATCTGGCCACAACAAATCTTTCCAGATAAACCTCCTTCTAGCCTAATTCATTTATTCATTCAAAATAAATTTTTTGAGCACCTACTAGGTGCTGGGCACAATGCTGAAGGAGCTAAAGGATCCCTAAGTGCCACCGCCCTGAAGCCTGTGCAGATCACATACAGGTCCCTGGCTTAGAGCTCTGCATACAGCAGGTGCTCAGAGCTTGGTAACTGTTATTATCATCACTCCCACCTGCCCCTGTGGAGGGGAAGCTGCCCGTCGCAGATGCCCACCTCCCTACCCTCCTGTAAGTCTCACTACCACACCACAAAGGTGGGCACAAAAGCCACTCTGCCTGTTGGAGGCCCGCTAGGTGTCATGATTTAGAGTGTGCTGGCTGCCCTGCTGGGCACTGGGGTTTGGGTGTTTCCCTGTGCTGGAGTCACTGGAGGTTTGGGGACTCCAGGAGTTTCAGAGCACATTGGGCCCTCAATCAACCTCACTGAGGCCACTCATTTGACAAGCATTCCTGGGCCCACTCCAGGTCCGGCCCTGTGTGAGGTGCTCCCACTGGGAAGGATGAAGAGCATAAAGACACATTACAGGGAAAGATACAAGGGCATGGAGGTAAAATCCTGGCAGAAGGCAAGCAATTTCCAACCGGCTGGCCGGGAATCATGGAGCCAGAGGGAGCCTTTCACAGAGGTAAGGGTCAGCTTTTTTTT
>NW_006778480.1:0-219 GCF_000442215.2 Lipotes vexillifer | reverse complement strand
GTAAATTGCCAACAGCCACTCTGGGGAAATGTATGCTGTTTCCTGAAGCATCTAGAAAACAATAGTACATAGCCTAGAGCCCTAGGCTTAGGAAAACTGAAATCAAAACTACAGAACCATGGCAAAGTTTAGGGCTGCTCTGTGTACAAGAATCTTGTCCACGGTACAAGGTAAACGTCCCAGAGAGCGAACAATGGATCATGAAGCTGTGGTACGTAC
>NW_006778479.1:0-1441 GCF_000442215.2 Lipotes vexillifer | reverse complement strand
AACCCATGTCCCCTGCATTGGCAGGCAGATTCTTAACCACTGCGCCACCAGGGAAGTCCCCACCTTACTTATTATTGTGATATGCTCTGCTCTGGGCAATACCAAATAAAGGATATTACCACTCAGATCACATCTACATCAGCCAAATATTTTCACAATACTGATATCAGAGTGTGTTTTGTTGAAGATAAAAATAGCAGCTTGTGTGCTGCAGAAGACAGGAGATTAACTTCCTTCTATACACAGCAATCTACCTCTTGGATTTGGGCATTAGAGTCTATCCTGTTTTTTAAAATGCTGGTTGTGACCCATTAAATTGAGTTGATGACCACTAATGGTCACAATCCATTTGAACACTCCTGCAATCAGTGGTGCTTTCTGCAACATTTCTAATAGTTTGTATTTACCTAGAGACACAGAAGAAGCACTATGACCTTGAAGAACTGACAGCTCAGCACACCCTGAATCCATGTGGTCTTTGAAAACACACCCCTTCAAATACAGAGAGAGGACATTCAGATTAGGAATTGCCAGGATGTTGACAAAGGCAGTCATTGTTACATGTGTGTGGAGGGCGGCTTTAGCATGTTATGTAGCAGACACACAGCCTCTACTCTGGCATTCAGGCCTGGGGGCTTACAGTTGGCCACCTCCCATCCTGAGAAATCGCTCAGCCCCCCTTCTCAGCTACTGGCTGCCTCCTTTCCTCTTGGCCCGTTAGTCAGCCCCAAAGTGTGCAGCCCATAATGATTCCCACACCTAATGGGATCATCCAAGCTGGAGACTCCCTGCCCCACTAACAGCATCTCTGTGTCTTTCGGACACTCTTCCCACAAAACAGGAAAGAGGATTTTGTGGCCTCCTTGGGAGAGTCACAATGCATGTCTGCATATGAAAGACTCTTGAAAAGTCCTGCAGAAGAGAAACCTTTTTAATCTTTTTTTGTTTTTAATCGTAGTACTTTTAGAAATGTATTTATCCACAGACAATGCCCCCTCCTCTTTTTTTCCCTACGCTGCCGTAAAGTTCCTTTGCAGCTAAGGCCACCCCTGGGAATAGCTGTGGAGTAAATGAAATGATTCTTTGTTTTAAACACCCCCTAACACATCTCAGACCGCATGAATCACTGCCACCACCTTGGGTCTAAGTCCCTTTTCCATCGCCCTTCTCTCCTGTCCCACCCATCTTCCTGGACCCTACTGTCCCCAGGCTCCTGGGGGTGGGGAAGGAGGGTTGTAGTAGGAAACAAAGGGATTGGACATTTTTTTTTAATTTATTTTTGCCTGCATTGGGTCTTCGTTGCTGCATGCAGGCTTTCTCTAGCTGCAGCGAGCGGGGGCTACTCTTCATTGCGGTGCGTGGGCTTCTCATTGCGGTGGGTGGCTTCTCTTGTTGCAGAGCACGGGCTCTAGGCACACGGGCTTCAGTAGTTGTGGCACGT
>NW_006778478.1:0-2439 GCF_000442215.2 Lipotes vexillifer | reverse complement strand
ATCTGGGGGGGGGGGGCTTGGCAAAGATGAACACCTAAGAGGTGTATCTGTACCCTCAGGATGGAAGCTCGAGGGACACAGTGATCCTGACCAGAGAATGCAGCGGTATCCATCATTTACTTGCCCACCCATCTGGCCCTCTCTCTTCTAGTGAGTTCCTTGAGGATAGGTGGGGATGATGATGTGTGTGTGTGTGCGTGTGTGCAAGCAATATTTCAGGCACGCAAAAAAGCACAGATCATAATTCAAGTTGGAACACAGCTATATTCATCATTCAACTTAAGAAGTAAAATGTCAAGTACAACTCTCCACTCCCACGTTTTCCTCCGTCTCTCCCCCCTCCCCCACCCCTAGATAACCAACATCCTACATCAAGTGTTTATCACTCCCATGTACATTTTTCATCTTTACTACACAGGATGTGTCCACCAACAATATACTGTATAGAACTGTGCTGCATGTTTTTAAACTTTACATAAATGGCAATATTCTGTACACATATGTCTATGATTTTTTTCTCAAGCTTTTGAGATTCATCCAGGTTGGTGCAAGCCATTCCACATTTGCTCCATTTCTGTGACTAGAAGCATCCACCAAACGGGAGTATCATATTTGATGGATGCGCCCCTATCGTGGATGGATGCTTTTCTTTCCAGACCTCCTTGAACATGCCTCACAGTGCACCTTCAAGAGAATTCCTCTGTGGTGGAATTGCTGGGCTGGGAGGGGGACTCTGTCATCATCTAGAATTCCTGTCCACAGCTTGGGGAATGCCTCAGTGAAGATGCCCAAAAAGGGGTCAATGAATCAACAAGGAAGTGAGACAGGGCTTGTAGACTTCCTGGGCAGGGGAGGAGAGAAACAGGGCAGCAGGTAGAGGGACCCAGAGAGAAGGTTCCTCTCCAGGTCCAGAGAACACAAGTCATTAGAGGACAGAGGATTGAGCAGCCACTGTGTGCTGAGCTATAGGAGAGGGAAGGATTTGAGATGGGTCTTGAAAGCTGGAGCAAAGTCCTGAAGGAAGAACATTTGAGGCAGAGGAAACAGCAAGTGCAAAGGTCCTGGGGAAGAATAAATCTTGGACAAAAAGACCTGCATGGCTGGGAGACAGTGATATAAATAGAGATGGGGGAAGTGAGCAGGACCTAGACTTTGCAGAATTCAGATTTTTTTCACTTTTTTTTTTTTTTAAGATTCCATATACATTTGATACCATGCAGTATTTGTCTTTCCCTGTTTGGCTTATTTCACTTAGGATAAGGCCCTCAAGGTATATCCATGTTGTCGCAAATGGCAGGATTTCCTTCTTTCTCATATAAAACCACATCTTCTTTATCCATTCTTCCATTGTTTCCATATCTCAACTATTGTAAACAATGCTGCAATGAACATGAGGATGCAGGTATCTCTTCAATGTCCCATTTTTATTTCCTTTGGATATAAGGAAATAAAAGAAGTGGAATTGCCAGATCATATGGTAGTTCTATTTTTAATTTTTGAGGAAACTCCATTTGTTTTCCATAGCAGTTGCACCAGGATTTGGAATTTTACTCCAAATATTACTGGGAGGAAAGTACTATGTGAAGGACAAGATCTAATTTACTTTTGTAAAACCTCCTCCTACCTGATTAATGGAAATATTATCATAGAGGCCAGAAATAGAAATCAGAGCTATATGAATATCTGGGGAAAAGAGTCTTCTAAGTAGAGGGAACAGCAAGTGCAAAGGCCCTGAGGCAGGAGCATCTTTGGATTATTCAAGGACCATCAAAGAAACCAGAATGAGCACAGGAGATGAGATCAGAAATGAGAAGGGAGGGACAGATTTGAAGGTGATCATCACTAGGTCTCTTGCAGCTTTAAAAAAATAACTCTTTTCTTTTAATGTCAATAGCATTGTACAAGTTGCTGAGTCCTCTCTTAGTTTCTACTAAACTAACAGAATTAAAATTAAAAGCAAAGTCCTAGCTCTCATAACCCTGTCTGATATTTTTATATATTCAATACCTTTCTGTGTGATTAAGTCCTAGGAATGGTTTAATTGTCCTATTTATTTGATCAGCCTAATTTTATTAATATTTGTTCCACAGAGCTGCATGGATATACTTCGATCAACTTCTAGGATTCAATAAGTTTATCTTGTCCTCAAACAACATATTCATTTTCATAAGAGTTAGTAGAGGACACCCTAAGAGTTTCCATCCCACACCTGGGATTGATATTTATTTTGTTGGTTTTCAAATGGCATATCATTTCTATGATTATCTTACATTTCTCTTTCGTCGTTTTCTTTATTTTCAAGTGTACAATACTTTTTATTTATTTTTTTTCTGGAAAGTATAAATGTGTTTTCTTTTTTTAATTTAATTTTTATTTTATATTAGAGTATAGTTGATTTACAATGTTGTGTTAATTTCAGGTGTACAGCAAAGTGATTCA
>NW_006778477.1:0-670 GCF_000442215.2 Lipotes vexillifer | reverse complement strand
ATTTTTTTTTTTTTTTTTTTTTTTTTTGCGGCATGTGGGATCTTCCCGGACCAGGGCATGAACCCGCATCCCCTGCATCAGCAGGTGGACTCCCAACCACTGCGCCACCAGGGAAGCCCCGATAGATCTTTTTTGAGATACCTTCCAGCTTAGATTTTTTTTTTTTTTTGCTGTGTTTCTGATTCTCTAAGGGTCTTGAATGAGTGGCGCCCCTTCTGCTAATGAAGTCTATATAGATTCTTAATGTCATCTTCTAGACTATGTAAGCTCTCAGAATTATATTTTTGGGGGGCCTTGATTTTATATTCTTTTAGTATCTGTTCAGGCAGATATTTCAAGTCGAAAGAAAATATTTCTTACATCATTGATTTATTTTTGGTAGCTGAACACCTAACTTAGAACTTGGAATTGAAGCAACAGCTATTGATTCCAGATTTTGTCAACTTTTTGAGCAAGGTTTATCTTGAAAACTTTCAAGTTCTTTCTGTTTTTGTGCTAGACCCCAGATTCCTCACCAAGGCAATAATATCATCTTGGTTATAATTTGCTTTTTCATAGTCTCAAGAAACTCAAGTAGCAGTGTTGAGGAAACAAGTATACTCAGGTTTTTTTTTGTGTGTGTGGTACGCGGGCCTCTCACTGCTGTGGCCTCTCCTGTTGCGGAGCACAG
>NW_006778476.1:0-1200 GCF_000442215.2 Lipotes vexillifer | reverse complement strand
GCTCGAACCCGTGTCCCCTGCACTGGCAGGCGGATTCCTAACCACTGCACCACCAGGGAAGCCTTGATACTTGGTTTTAATGACTATCACGTCTGGAAAAGATTCCTCACCAGGACACGTAGGTCAGAATGAGAAGCGCATCACTGGCTGGACTTCATCGCGCTGGGGGTTAGTCCAACCTGTCGACCGATTCTACCGGGGATTTTGTTAAAGTTTGGGCAGTAAATCTCTGTGCTCCATGACCGCCATGTTGCTGCTCCAGACCACTTAGAATGTGTTGCATTTTAACAACTCTAATAAATGGGCCCAACCAACTGAAACCCTCCGCTTGGAATATCTTAAAACAAGTTTAAAAAGTGGATTCCCAAGTTTTTTAAGTGTTTA
The DNA here is from genome assembly GCF_000442215.2 of Lipotes vexillifer. Lineage (NCBI taxonomy): Eukaryota > Metazoa > Chordata > Mammalia > Artiodactyla > Lipotidae > Lipotes > Lipotes vexillifer. The sequence continues at coordinate 816 of NW_006778476.1, read as the reverse complement.
AGCCCAACTTACAAAAAAATAAGGGATACATATCATTCTTCACAATAAAATCCCGTAACGATTATATAACACTTCTGAAACGTTCCATTTTCAAAATGTTTTCTCTGCAGAACGGTCACACCGACGGGCACCCAGCTCAGCACGGGCGGCCGGGAGCCCGGCCGGAGCCGCGACAAAGACGCCCTCTTCCTCCCACACCTTCAGCCTGAACACCCGCGATCCGACAGCCCTCCCGGGAACCCCTCCCCCTCCAGCTGGAGACCCTCAGCCTCTGCGTCTCCCACCAGCAACGCGAGGACGCCGCCTCCTTATATAATGTTATATACTACACAGTTCTTTTGAAAAGTAGCTGCTGCCTCACTTGTCACTCGGGAGGTGCCCCTCGCGGCCGGCTGCGCGTCTGAACGCTGTTGGAAATGTTTGCTCAGTGGCCATTTCTCCTCAAGGGAAGACCCGAAAATGTGGACGTTTATTCTTCAGTAAAATCGAACATCTGACTGTGTGAAGGCTCAGCCCTGAGGTTACAGGGCATCACAGAGGACTTTCAGGGCCTCTTCCCACCTCCTGGCAACATACTGTGCAGATTCCACCACTTAAAGGATAAACTAACGCTTCTGCTTCTGCTTGGGCTGCGAAGGTCAAGTGGAAACGGGGGCAGCCCAGCTCCTTCCCAGGCCGGGCCGTCGCAGGGGCCCATGTGCTGTGACGTCCCGGGAAGGGGGGCAGCGAGGAGGGGGCACATCCGAGACGATGCGAGGCCTGTGGTCCCAGAGGAGCCGTGCCCCGCAGACTCCCGCGGGGCAGCTGAGACGCAGG
>NW_006778475.1:0-1260 GCF_000442215.2 Lipotes vexillifer | reverse complement strand
AACCCTTACCCAAAGCCATACCCTAATCCGTGCCCCAATCCTAACCCGTACGCTAACACTAACACTTGCCCTAACACGTACGCTCTCAAAAGTTGTCGTCCCCTAACCTGCACCCTAAACCATCCCCGTTCCCTAACCCTAACCCTAACCTTAACCCTAACCATGACCCTAGACCTAACACTTACCCGAAGCCTTACCCTAACCCGTGCCCTAATCTTAACCCGTACGCTAACACCAACCCGTACCCTAACATGTACGCTAACCATCAACCGTTGTCGTAACGTAACCTTTAGCCTAAACCGTCTCCATTCCCTTACCCTAATCCTAGCCCTAACACTAATGCTTATCCAAAACCTTACCCTAACCCGTGCCCTAAAACGTACGCTAAACCTCAACAGTTGTTGTACCCTAAATGTTACCCTTAACCATCCCCATTCCCTAACCCTAACCCTCACCCTAACCCTAACACTTACCCGAAGCCTTACCCTAACCCTTGCCCTAACCCTAACCGGTACACTAACACTAACCCGTGCCCTCACACATACACTAAGACTCAAACTTTGTCGTACCCTCTACTTTACCCTAAACGGTCCCCGTTACCTAACCCTGACCCTATGCGTAACCCTTACCCGAAGCCTTACTCTAATCTGTGCCCTAATCCGAACCCGTACGCTAACAGTGACCCATGCCCTAACACGCACGCTAAACCTCAACCGTTGTCGTACCCTAACCTGTACCCTAAACCGTCCCCTTTCTCTAACTCTAACCCTAACCCTAACCTGACCCTTACCCGAAGCCTTCCCCTAACCAGTGCCCTAATCCTAACCCGTACGCTAAAAGTAACCCATGCCCTAACACGTATGCTAACCCTCAAACGTTGTTGTACCGAAACCTGTACCCTAAACAATACCCATTCGCTAACACTAACCCTAACACTAACCCTAACCTTAACCCTTACCCGAAGCCTTACTCTAACCCTTGCCCTAATCCTAACCCGTACGGTAACACTAACCCATGCCCTTAGACGTACGCTAACACTCAAAAGTTGTCGTACACTGACCTGTACCCTAAACCACCCCGTTCAATAACCGTAACCCTAACCCTAACCCTAACACTTACCTGAAGCCATACTCTAACTCGTGCCCGAACCCTAACCCCTACGCTAACACTAAACCATGCCCTAACATGTATGCTAAACCTCAACCGTTGTTGTACACTAACCTGTACCATACACCATCTCCGTTCTCTAACCCAAACCCT
>NW_006778474.1:0-338 GCF_000442215.2 Lipotes vexillifer | reverse complement strand
ATAATTGGCAGTCTGCATCACCCTGAGTACCTTTCCTGAAACTTGATTCGTAGCTGGGTAAACACGGGCTTCAGAGGCTAGATGAGAACAAACGTGTTAAGCTTGCGGCAAAAGCCGTTAAGCGAAGGCCCTTACGCTTGTGCTTGCGGCGAGGCTTAGGCGAGGTCTCTTACACAGTGGGTGTTTACCTTACAGGAAGCTGTCCCTTTGGGCCGAAGCAGGCGGCGTGTCCGTATCACAGGCGGGGAAGGAGGCCGCTGGGCGAGGCTGCCAATTGACAGGCCTCCACGCTCGATAACCGATAAAATGCATCGAGACATTTGGAATCCACTTTAAAT
>NW_006778473.1:0-242 GCF_000442215.2 Lipotes vexillifer | reverse complement strand
ACAGTACACAGAGGAGATGGCTTGTCTCTCCTCCATGACTGATGTCTGAAACCTCAGCTCATGAGGATTCAGATGGCTGGGGCTGGAATCATCTAGATAATTTTAATTCACATGTCTGGCCCTTGAAGACTGGGCCCAACAAAGACTGTTGACTGGAGTGCCTATAGATGGCTGCCCATGTGGCTTGGACTTCTCATAACGTGGTAGTTAGGATTCAAGATAGAGTATCCCAAGAGAATGAG
>NW_006778472.1:0-263 GCF_000442215.2 Lipotes vexillifer | reverse complement strand
AACCCTACACTGCTGTCGTATGCTAAACTGTACCCTAAACTGTCCCTGTCCCCTGACCCTAACGCTAACCGTAAACCTTACCTGTAGCCTTACACTAACCCATGCCCTAATCCTAACCCGTACACTAACACTAACACGTTCTCTAATACGTACGCTAACCCTAAACCATTATCGTACCCTAACCTGTACCCTAAACCATCCCCGTTACCTAACGCTAATCCTAACTATAACCCTTACCCGAAGCCTTACCCTAACTCATGCCC
>NW_006778471.1:0-434 GCF_000442215.2 Lipotes vexillifer | reverse complement strand
TCTTGTTCCTTCATCTGGTACATAGCCCTCTGCCTTTTCATCTTGTCTATCTTTCTGTGAATCGATACCTGTTTCTTAAGATAATGGATGTAGAATGCTGTATTAGTTTTCTGTTGCTACCACAACAAATTACCACAAACTTAGTGGCTTAAAACAACACAAATTTATTATCTTACAGTTCTGTAGATTGGAAGTCGGACATGGGTCTCACCAGGCTAAAGTCTTGACAGGGCTATGCTCCTTCTGGAGGCTATAGAGTAGAATCCATTTTCTTGCAATTCCCGCTTTTTAGAGATTGCTTTATTTATTCGCTCATGACCCCCTTCTTCCATCTTCAGAACTGGCAATAGCAGGTTGAGTCCCTGTCACACCTACATCTCTCTACTCTCTGCAGCCAGGAAAGGTTCACTGATTTTTTTTTTTTTTTTTTTTTG
>NW_006778470.1:0-331 GCF_000442215.2 Lipotes vexillifer | reverse complement strand
AATTGATATTTATAGGACATTCCATCTGAAAACAGCAGATTACACTTTCTTCTCAAATGCACAGGGAATATTCTCCAGAATAGATCACATCTTGGGTCACAGATCAAGCCTCCGTAAATTTAAGAAAACTGAAATCACATCAAGCATCTTTTCTGACCACAACACTATGAAATTAGAAATAAATTACAGGGAAAAAACCACAAACACATGGAGGTTAAACAATATGTTACTAAATAAACAGGAGATCACTGAAGAATTCAAAGAGGAAATCAAAAAATACCTAGAGACAAATGACAACAAAAACACAACGATCCAAAACCTATGGGATGCA
>NW_006778469.1:0-304 GCF_000442215.2 Lipotes vexillifer | reverse complement strand
AACCCGTGTCCGCTGCATCGGCAGGCGGACTCTCAACCACTGCGCCACCAGGGAAGCCCGAGTATTGTCTTTTTTATTTGAGTAACCTCATTGTAAAAGTATATCAACTGCCATACTAATTGCATATATTTTTTACATTTTCTTTCCCAGTTTTCGACGTGCCCATTTTTATTTCCACGTGGTCAAATCTCATCCATTGCCTTTTGCTAAGAAAAATCTTTGTTCTAAAATAACATAAATAGGGCTTCCCTGGTGGCGCAGTGGTTAAGAATCTGCCTGCCAATGCAGGGCACACGGGTTCAAG
>NW_006778468.1:0-211 GCF_000442215.2 Lipotes vexillifer | reverse complement strand
CACACAGGCCCCTTGGTGGCGGCAGCAGCAGCCCCAGCGTCTCCCGCCCGTCTCTGGGGTCCGCGCTTTTAGCCTCGGCCTGCGCCCGTCTCTGGGATCCGAGCCCTCAGCTGCGGCTCGCGGCCATCTCTGGAGTCCGCGCTTTTAGCCGCGACTCGTGCCCGTCTCTGGGGTCCGCGCTGTCATCCGCGGCTCGCGCCCGTCTCTGGGG
>NW_006778467.1:0-216 GCF_000442215.2 Lipotes vexillifer | reverse complement strand
GGAAACACAAAAGACCCCGAATAGCCAAAGCAATATTGACAATGAAAAATGGAGCTGGAGGAATCAGGCTCCCTGACTTCAGAATATACTACAAAGCTACAATAATCAAAAAAGTATGGTGCTGGCACAAAAACAGAAATATAGATCAATGGTACAGGATAGAAAGCACAGAGATAAACCCACACACATATGGTCACCTTATCTTTGATAAAGGAG
>NW_006778466.1:0-752 GCF_000442215.2 Lipotes vexillifer | reverse complement strand
GTCCTTGTCCCCACGGTGAGCCACAGCCACCCCCCGCCTCTGCAGGAGACCCTCCAACACTAGGATGTAGGTCTGGTTCAGTCTCCTATGGGGTCACCCAGGGCGCATTCCCCTGGGTCCCAATGTGCACACTACTTTGTGTGTGACCGCCAAGTGTGGAGTCTCTGTTTCCCCCAGTTCTGTCGAAGTCCTGCAATCAAATCCCGCTGGCCTTCAAAGTCTGATTCTCTGGGGATTCCTCCTCCCGTTGCCAGACCCCCAGGTTGGGAAGCCTGACATCGGGCTCAGAACCTTCACTCCAGTGGGTAGACTCTTCTGTGGTATAATTCTGCTCCAGTTTGTGAGTCGCCCACCCAGCGGTACTGGGATTTGATTTCATTGTGATTGTGCCCCTCCTATGGGGCTTCTCCTTTGTCTTTGGATGTGAGGTATCTTTTTGGTGAGTTCCAGTGTTTTCCTGTCAATGACTGTTCAGCAGTTAGTTGTGATTCCGTTGCTCTCACAAGATGGAGTGAGCGCATACCCTTCTACTCCGCCATCTTGAACCAATCCCCTCAACAATTTTAACATGATGCTACACACTCATCTCCAGTAAAACATATTATTTCTCAGAATTGTAGAAAATTACATTATTGAATATACATATATTTCCATACTTTTTAATTTATTTATTTATTTATTTATTTTGGTACGTGGGCTTCTCACTGCTGTGGCCTCTCCCGTTGCGGAGCACAGGCTCCGGATGCGCAGGC
>NW_006778465.1:0-541 GCF_000442215.2 Lipotes vexillifer | reverse complement strand
GTTCTCCCTGGCCTGTCCTGCCTTTCTGGATTTTACACTTTTTTCACATGTCCTTTTTGACCAGGGTTGGGGGAAGTGAGTGTTCATTTTAGTGCAGATTTCCATTGCAAGCATGCTTGGTTGGCCAAAAAGTGCCTATGACGTTTTTTTTGAATATGTTCAGGAAAAAACGCATACGCCGTTTTTGGCCAAGTGCATCCTGGTCAGCGTTCAGCCTATTTTCATAGGCTTTAAATGCAATTCCAAACCACCTCCTGAAATCGGTTTCCTGCAATTCTGCCTCACTTTCAAGTTCTCTTCGCAGCCTTACTTCAATATATTTTTGGACGAAAGCTGTCATTTATAACTCTGCAGGTTTGTGAATTTCAGTGGCCCTGAGCACCTTTTCTCCCCTCGCTTTCTTGTGAGCTGGCCACCATCCCGCAGGATTGCTTCAGACCCTAGTCTGGTTCAGGCCCGTCACGCTGACGCTTCAGTCCATTCTTCTTGCTGGTGAGAAATTAGAGTTCAATGTGCTCGTCCAAACACCTACAGCTAGTCT
>NW_006778463.1:0-853 GCF_000442215.2 Lipotes vexillifer | reverse complement strand
AGTGGCTGTTGGCAATTTACATCCCGCCCATCAACATAACAATGCTCCCTGTTCTCCATGGAATGTCCTGCCTTTCTGGATTTTACACTTTTTTCAGATGATCCAGGCCATTTTGACTGGGGCAAGTGAGACTTCATTGTAGCGTAGTTTTCCTTTGCAAGCTTGCTTGGTTGCCCTAAAAGGGCGTATGCGTTTTTTCCTGAATATATTCAGGAAAAAACGCATACGCCCTTTTTGGCCAAGGGCATCCTGGTCCACGTTCTGCCTATTTTCATAGGGTTTAAATGCAATTCCGAACTGCCTCCTGAAATTGGTTTCCTGCAATTCTGCCTCACATTCAAGTCCTCTCCTCAGCCTTACATCAATATATTTGTGGACGAAAGCTGTCTTTTATAACTCTGCAGGTTTGTGAAATACAGTGCCCCTGAGCTCCTTTTCTCCACTCGCTTTCTTGTGAGCTGGCCGCAATACCGCAGAATTGCTTCAGACCCTAGTCTGGTTCAGGCGCGGCATGCTGAGGGTTTGGTTAATTCTTCTTGCTGCTGGGAAATTAGAGTTAAATGTGCCCGTCCAAACACCTACAGCTAGTCTCTCATTGGTTCTGCCCATTCCTGTCCATCTTCCGCAGAAATTGCAAACTGTGCCAAACAGGAGTTTAAAGGCACTGACTCTCCAAGCATGCAGAGTGTCAGGAAAGCGTCTGGAATGGCCAACGTGAGTACCAGGGCACGTAAACTGAGATGCCTTTTACGAACGCTGCCCAATCACACGGGTGGACCATACTCTGGCATCCCCATGCATGTTTTAGCTGAAGGAAGAATCCCTTAAACCTGGAGAGTTGGGACCCATGGAA
>NW_006778461.1:0-3653 GCF_000442215.2 Lipotes vexillifer | reverse complement strand
ATGTTAAGAAAACAAGTCTTAAGATGTAAACATAGATAATGCTTAAATAAAAGCCGCCACAGCGGGACAGACGGCGCTGTTTTGCCTGAGTGAGCGGCAGCCCTCTACTGCTGTGCTTCTGCACAATTCATCTCGTGTGATAAGCTTACTTTCGGCCCTGTCATAAGAAAAACTACAACAAAGGAAGAATGACGGCACCATGGGGTATTGTGAGCAGCGATATTGTAGGTAATTCAACATAACCATCTCCATGGCACTTCTGACACTGCAAACATGTAACACCTTTCAGTTGCGTTCCTTATGCTATTTTCACCATATTCTGAACTTGACCAGCTAGTTTAATGAACTATTTGCATTCCAGCTAGGATCTCTGAGGCAATGTCCATTTAGTGGTCACTGCATTGGAGAGAACCTTATGATTTCTTTGCTTTGAAAATGAGACTGTTTCATCTTCATGAGAGCCATCTCAGGGAGAGTACAAAGTTGTTGGCTAATATGTTGATGGTGGTGGATGATTAAGAATAAAGCGTTCAAATTCTGATCGTGCCACTCACTAGTTTGGTGATCAAGGGCTGGTTACTTAACTGCCTTCTGCTTCCACTTCCTCTTCTGTGAAATAGAACAAAATATTAGCACCTGCTGATTAAAGGTGTTAAATGGATCAAATGAGGCAATACATTTAAAGTTGTTAGTAGGATGCCTAGAACGTGAATGATGGCCCAAGAAATGTTAGTAATAACGGGGATGATACTGCTGCAGCAAAGAAATGTAGCTTTTTCTATGTGGTCCCAGGAGGCAGAGACAGGACTGGTACTTGGCCTGAATAGACCCACCTGAGGTTGGAGTATTTCCTATGTGGTGACCCCTAGCAGAGGCTGGGTGATGAGTTATCTCTCTTAGCCAGGATATTAGAAGGGTTTCAAGGAAGGAGTGGAAAGAGAAGACACTTAGGATGACTGCCAGCCCCAGGGTCTACCCCTTACTTTACTCCACAGATGCAGGGAGGCTTCAGGTGAAGGCACAGATATGTCAGGAGTTTTGAAAAATCCACAATATTCTGTTGAAGTCTGAAGGCAAGAGTGTAGCACTTGTGTGAATGGCACCAAGAACTTGTGCATCTCTGTACTGGGGTATGGCAGAGCTGACTGGAGGAGGACAGCTCCAAACAGAGGCTGTAACCTGAAATTGAGAGGTTCCCTGGTCTGGCCCTGAGCTTGGTCATTGTTCAGCTATGAGCATCCTGGGAATAGGGCTCCCCAGTCTGTGCTCATCTGTCCTTTACCTTTACACCACACTGCCTATATCTATGTGTATATTTGTTTTATTCTTTCAACTCAGATACTCACATTTATGTCTGTTTCTATTTCTGACACAACAGTGGGCAGGATTTTTTTTTGAATGCTGATTGCTTTAAGATAATTTTTCTTTGTTTGTATTTATGTGTGTATTTTTCTCTTTCACGTTCCTGTTATTCAAGTTGAAAAAATGAGATGAAACTAAGCATTTATTTGAATTTCAGCTTCAGGTTATGTTCCTTTTGATTGTGAGCCTATCTTGAAATTCCAATTTGGATGGCATTTGTTTCATGACTTAAAATAATTCAGGATTCTTTTAGTTGAAAATGTGAAATCAATGGCTTTTTTATGAATAGAGGTTTTACATCTGAATAATAAATAGGCTGTTCTTTGTTTTCATAAATAGCTGGAGAAAAGCATAAACCCCAGTTATCTCCTGTCATTAAACTCATCTTAGAGATGTGTGGAGTCTACTTTAGAAATACTTACAAAAATTAGTTTATAAATGTAGATTATCCAAAGAGAAAATATTAAGCATTAAATATAGAGACTTTGAATAATTTATTTGTTCTATATGAATACCAAAGAAGCTCACAAGGGAAGCATGAAATAGAGTACAGCATACAGTAATTACCAAATATAAGACACTTCAATAAAGACTTTAGTATTTATGTGCATCTCAGATTGATTTACCAGTTACCACATGGTCAGTGTTCTTCCAGTGGTCATAACGGATGATTTATATTAAGCATAATGAGTAACACATCCTTTCTGATTGTTGCCTTGTTGAGGTAGGGAAATACACTGCAGTCAAATCATCACCATTGCTTTAGTAGTTATAAAATTAGTGTATTTGGTTAAAGTGTTATAAGCATGCATGGTATCTGGTTGTCTTATTAATTTGGGGTCTGTATTAGCTTAAAAAATATATCTCACACAAATAGAGTTCTTATGAGATTCTGCTTGATTTTTATTTGGAGGAACTATTTGATCCTCTTGGGGGAGGACTTTTATTTCTGCAATTTTCTTCCAGGAACAGCTTCTGGTTCATTCATTTTAGTAGGGTATGTATAACATTGTTTTTTTTAAAGGTCTGCCCTTTTGGTGGAGCACAGGAAAATAGAATTTGGGGAACAAATTATATAATTCATATGAGTTCAATGGAGAAACTATGTGTAGAAAAGAAACATCAAATGTAAATTCTGATACCCAAGCACAATCATTACTATACCAGTAGAGGTGTTTTTCTTTTAAACCACTTTTTTGGGGGTGGTATAAGTATGCATGGATTTTCTGTATATGTATTAGGTATCCTGTTTATAGTGAGAATTTTCTTGTTATTAAATATTATTTTAAGCATTTATTTTGAATTAATTATTTATCCACAGAGAAAAAGAGAATTCCATGTACCCTTCATCCAGTTTCTGCCAATGGTTACATCTTCCATAACTATAGTGCAATGGCAATATCAGGAAATTGACATCGGTACAATGTGTGTATGTCATTTTATCCCATGCTACAGATTTATGTAACCACCAACACAATTAAGATACAAAACTATTCCATCACAATAAATATCTCATGCATGCTACCCCTTTATAGTTACACCTGTCTCTCTGTCCAGCACCATTCCTTACCCCCGCTAAACACTAGTTTTTCTTCATCTCTATCATATTGTCATTTTGAGAATGCTATATGAGTGCAATCATCTAGTATGTGACCTTTTGAGATTGGCTTTTTTTCTTACTGGGCAGAATCCTCTTAAGATCCATTCAAATTGTTGCATGTTTCAAGTTCAGTCTTTTTGATGCTGAGTGGTATTCCATGGTGTGGATGTATCACTGTTTGTTTAACCATTCACCTGTTGAAGTACATCTGAGTAGTTTCTGGCTGTTTGCTATTATAAATAAAGCTGCTATGAACAATCATGTCTAGGTTTTTCTGTGGTCCTAAGTTTTCATTTCTCTGGGATAAATTCTCAGGAGTGTGATTGTTGGGTCACATGATAAATATAGGTTTAGTTTAATTTTGTTTTTTTAAAGAAGCTACCAGGTTATTTTTAAGAAACTGATGAGTCTAAGAAACTGCCAAATCATATGGTGTAAAAGCGGATGTACCAATTTGTACTTCCACCAGCAAGGTATTAGAGATACAGTTTTTCCACATCCTCATAAACATTTGGTAATGTCACTATTTTTTATTTGAGCTCTTCTGATAAGGGTGTAGTGATATCTCTTCATAATCTTTTTTTTTTTTTTCTTTTTTTTGTGGTACGTGGGCCTCTCACTATTGTGACCTCTCCCATTGCGGAGCACAGGCTCTGGACGTGCAGGCTCAGCGGCCATGGCTCACGGGCCC
>NW_006778460.1:0-222 GCF_000442215.2 Lipotes vexillifer | reverse complement strand
ATTTTAGGCAGCCTCTCTGCTAATGGGTGGGGTTGTGTTCCTGTTTTGCTAGTTGTTTGGCTTCGGGTGTCCAGCACTGTAGCTTGCTGGTCATTGAGGGACGCTGGGTCTTGGTGTTGAGACGGAGATCTCTGGGAGGTTTTCGCCGTTTGAGATTACGTAGAGCTGGGAGGTCTCTTGAGGACCAGTGTCCTGAAGTTGGCTCTCCCACCTCAGAGGCAC
>NW_006778459.1:0-280 GCF_000442215.2 Lipotes vexillifer | reverse complement strand
TAGACTTAGGGCACGGGGACAGTTTATGGTACAGGTTAGTGTACGTCAACGGTTTAGGGTTAGTGTACGTGTTAGGGCATGTGTTAGTGTTAGCGTACAGATTAGGATTAGGGCACGGGTTAGGGTGAAGTTTCACGTAAGGGTTAGGATTATTGTTAGGAAATGGGGACGGGGTAGTGAACATCTTAGTGTACAACACGGTTTAGGGTTAGTGTATGTGTTAGGGCATTGGTTACTGTTAGCGTACGGGTTAGGATTAGGGCACGGGTTGGGGTAAGGC
>NW_006778458.1:0-3401 GCF_000442215.2 Lipotes vexillifer | reverse complement strand
CCGTGGCCGCTGGGCCTGCGCGTCCGGAGCCTGTGCTCCGCGACGGGAGAGGCCGCGGCAGTGGGAGGCCCGCGTACCGCAAAAAAAACCCCAAAAAACAAAAAAAAGGAATAGACCCTTTCCCTGATCTTGAGGATGGAACCTGGGACCAGAACGTTAAGCAGGGCCCCAGGGTACAGCTGGCCTCGGGCTCATGGTCAATGAAGTCAGCTCTACACTGATGTTCACATTGAGGCAGAAGAGGAAACATAAAACTTGTGCTTTCTCCTCTGGGTCTCTCTGGACCACCGTCTTAGGTCTCCCAGGAACTCGGGATAACTGAGGCCCTGTCTGGCTCTGGCTGGGGTTACCAGTGAGACCGTGGAGGTTGCACCTGAGATCACAGCTGGTGTGAAGGAAAGCTTGGCAGAAGCAGTGGTCTGACTACCCACTGCCCCAAAGGACCAGGGAAGAGGCAATCACCACTCATGGCCAAAACAGCAGCTGCCACGGAGTGTGACCTTGAGAGGGCTCAGAAGGATTGTGTCCTAAGGACTAGGGCTGGTCTGCAAGGATGGGACCCTTGGGCCCTCACCTGAGATGCTGAACCAGAAGAGACCAGGTCGGCCCTCGACACTGATGACTCCCACCATGTGGTTCACGGGGTCTGTCTCCATGACTGTAAAGCTGTAGTGGGATTCATCAAAGGCCAGTGGGATGGAGGAGGGCCGGGGCTGGGGGATCCACTCAATGTGTAGCCGGACACTGGCCGAGAGCGGTGGCTGCCCACTGTCTGTTGCCTTGACCTGAAAAGAGGCCAGAAGTTGAGGCTTTGACTGTAGGGTTGGGGTTAAGAAACAAGAAGACCCTGGTGGCCAGGCCAGGAGACAGAGCGCCCTGTGACTGACTCAGCTGGCCTTTCGCCCACTGGTTCATCCATTCAACACACAGCTGAGAGCTTACGTAAACAGGCACCAAGCCAGTTGCAGCAGGCACAGTGGTAAACAGAACATAGAGCTGTGCTCCGGAAACTCATAGGTGGTAAAAAATGAATCAAAGCCACTATTATCTGAAGGCTTTGTGTGCTACTGCCTGAACTGGACTTTCCATGCAGGGACCCTTTACCCTTCCCAGCAGCCGTCAACATAATAAACTAGAATTTACTGAGCACTCCCTATTATCGGGCCCTGCTCTAAAAGCATTGTGTGCAATATCTAATTTAATCTTATTGACAGCCCTCAGAGAGGTACTGTTATCACCTCCCTTTTGCAGGAGGAAACCGGGGCTCAGCATAGTGAATTCACCTGCCTGGGATGTCTGCCTGGCCAGCAGTGAGGCTGGGGTTGGATTCAGGCTACTGACATGAGAGCCCAGGCCCTAGCCACTTGCTATATTGGCTTTCTACAAGGAAGATGTTCTTACGCCCGTCTTACAGATGATGAAACAAAGGCTCACGAGGGTTAAGTGACTTGTCCAAGGCCACACAGTTGTAAAATGGCAGTTCTAGGATTGGAATCCAGGCTTATCTTGATTTCAAAGCCCTGCTCCTCTCACCAAAATCTTTATCTCTAAATAGGGTGGATTTTCCAGGGAAGGACCTTATTGCCCTCAAAGAGAAAGGCCCAGAATTCTGATCTTTTGGCTGAAGTCAGGATTCCCAGTTTCTTTGGGAGAAAGCTACGGAGGGGAGTATTACCTCCATCAAGCCTGAAGGCTATCTCCCTCCTCCTGTATCCTCAAAGAAAATCCCTGACCAGGTGTGCCACGCCCCCTCCACAGCCTCCATCCATCCCTCACCGTTAGGATGTTGTACTCTCCAGCTGGGAAGATGCTGCTGGACGACACCACGCCTGTGACCGGGTCGATACTGAAGCCCCCCTCGTCACTCTCCTCGATACTGTAGGTGACCCTGCCATTGAGACCCACATCCGGGTCTGAAGCCACCAGCCTGTACACAGCCCCAGGGGTCAGTGGGCTGAGCCTCTCTGGAAGGCGGACATTGAAGAGCTTGTGGGAGAAGACAGGGGGGTTGTCATTGACGTCCAAGATGCGTACCACCACCCTAGAGGTGGACCTTAGGGAGGGCTCCCCGTTGTCCAGCACAGTCACCTGGGGACAGAATCCAGTGTGAGTTGACAAACGCAAGGCAGTGAATATGTATCGCCACCCACCACAGTTCTGCCACTACCCCTGCTTTCAAAAGCCTGGAAATACCAGTCCATCTGTTGTTTGGTATACGCTCGTGATTTTTACTATCATAACCTTACCTTCTTGGAACCCAGCTCTTTGGTAACCTCGCCCACAGGAAAGCGAGCAACAACAGAGAAAGAAACCAGAAAGAACTGGAAGAGTCACAGAGGCTCTAGACAAAAGCTAGAACTCTTTGCTCAGGAGGCAAATGGCCATTTCTCGGAGACCATTTACTTTTTATTTGCTCGTAATTCTGGTAAGCTTTGTTCTCGCTTTCCTTAAGCTACTGGAGGTTAGAAAAAAATAATTGAGGAGATGTTAATGGAGGCATGGGCGGTACCTTTGGAGTCAGACATGCCGCCCGATGCATGAAACGATATCAAGAGACAGAGTAAAGGCACGAAAACAATTTCAGAATCGGGCTGTTTCAGGTAGGGGCAAATCATCCCATGCATCAGTATGAGAAGGGACATTTCCACTTTAAATGATTCCGAGTTCTTAATATATTTTGCTGTTTAAAGATAAATGCCTCTACTGAACTGTGGAGAATGCCTCAGTCCCTAGATGGCCGTTTGGCCGCTGCTTACTAGTAATGCCTGTTTCATACAAAGGGAACGTCCAGAGCCTGGGAGCATAGAAGGCAAAATTCCTGCCGAGGAATATGTGTCCCTCCCAGCTGACGTCTTTAAGACTAGGAGAGATGCCTGTTCATTAGTTGTGGATAGTGCAGGAGGGGGTATAACTAGATTCCTTCTGATTTAATCCCCTCTGGGTCAAGACCGACGCCTCTCCTTTGAATGGTCACCAGGGATGCTTATGTGATTTCAGAGACGTCCTAGAAAGAGCACAGAGCTAGAGGACAAAGGTCTGGGTTTTCATCCTGGCTCTGCTACTGACCTAGTGTTTGACGTTGGGTGTCTCTCTCTAGAGCATAGGGATGGAATGGAAAGCAGACCGGACAAGTGCATAGCCCGTGTGTACTGCTCCGTCTTCCTATACTCACTGCAGGCATTGCTAATCCATCAGTGCTTCCTGTCCAGCCCTCACATGGTTTCAGATTCCTTCCCTTCACAGTGCTCGAGAGCCAGAGAAGACGCTGAGAGTCTCCACCACTAACCACAACAAGGCTCAGATTAAGTAGCAACTCCTCTCTGAGTCAGCACCCTCCTCAGCCACTGCCTGGAAACGTGCATGTGGCCCCAAGGCCTGGCTTGGCTCCAGCCTGGCCTCCT
>NW_006778457.1:0-1809 GCF_000442215.2 Lipotes vexillifer | reverse complement strand
GCATGTGGGATCTTCCCGGACCAGGGCTCGAACCCGTGTCCCCTGCATTGGCAGGCGGATTGTCAACCACTGCGCCACCAGGGAAGCCCATAACGACAACATTTCATATAGACAGAATTCTCCAATTTCTAGAAGAGGTAAAACTAGAGAAACCGAAACAGGTTGGTGGCTGCCTAAGACTGGGGGTGGGGAAGAAAGACTTGGCTACAAATGGGCACAGGAGAATTTAGGGAAGGAGCTTAAAACTAGATTGTAGTGAGGGTTACATACCAATGTACATTTACAAAAACTGATTGAATTTAATACTGGTGGATTTATGGTGTGTAAATTATATATCTGAACCTGTTTTTCAAAACAATCTCCCACCCCAATGGTGGATTTGTTATTTCTCCCTGCAGTTCTGCCAAGTTTTGCATTATAATATATCTTTGTTTTGAGGTTTTGTTATTAGGTACATTCAAAGGAAGAACACTTATATCTTCCCAATAAATCGATTTTTGTTTATTATTTTAAGCAAAGAACGAACTACCGTTTCTAGTATAGCTCGTTTTGACTTAAAGTGTATTTTTCTGGTGTGAAGACAGATATTAGTCTTTCCAGTGTTCTCCAGTGGCTTAGTATTTGCATTAATGCTTCCTTTCTATCGTTTTGTTTCTCTATGTTTTAGATATGTTTCTTACAAATATCAGCTGGAGCTTGTCCTTTTTATCTGGACCGAAATCGTTGTCTTTCACTGTAACTTTTAACTGTTCTACTAGGTTCTATGTATTGTAATTGCCGATATAGTTGGACTGATTTCTACCATCTTAATCTGTCTTTTTATGTCTTGTTTTCTCTCCTTTCTTGCCTTCTTTTGGGTTCTTGAGTTTTCTCGTTCTACTTTCCTCTCCATTGGTTTAGAATTTACACACTCTATCTCTATTCTTTTAGTAGTTGCTTATCAAAGTCGATACTAAATTAATACTTTTTCTTTCTGTTTTAGAACGTTTTCATTCCACTTACCTGCCCCCCGCAACTTTAAGGCCGGTATTACCTTGTGTTTTCGCACTGTCTTCGTCTAAATCCCACACGCCATTTTTACCATCCACATCTCTCTTTCTTTTTCTTTTTTAATTTATTTGGTTGCATCAGGTCTTGGTTGCAGCAGGCGTGCTCCTTAGTTGCAGCTGGTGTGTTCCTTAGTTGCGGCCGGCGGGCTCCCTAGTCGCAGCTCACCAGCTCCTTAGTTGTGGCATGAGAACTCTTAGTTGCAACATGCATGTGGGATCTAGTTCCCTGACCAGGGATTGAACCCGGGCCCCCTGCATTGGGAGAGCAGAATCTTAACCACTGCGCCACCAGGGACGTCCCCATCCTCATTTATTTCGATTTGCCCACATATATAACAATGTCTTTGATGTCCATCCTTTCTAACATTCCTGCCATCTATCTGGGGTTACTTTCCTTCTGCCTCAAACATGTCCTTTAAAAATTCCTCAGGCGCAAATTGTGGGACATTTTCTTGGTTTTTATTTGCCTATCCCTGTCTTTATTTTGCCACTTTTCACTGGATACTGACTTCTAGGTTGGGAGCCGTTTGCTCTTGGCATTTTGACCATATCACTTCTCTATTTTCGAGCTCCCATCGCTGCTACTGAGAGGTAGGCTCTCAGCGTAATCGTCCTTGAAGGCGATCTGTGTTTCCTCTCCGGCTCTCTCTCGGGTCTCCTTTTGGCCTTCGGTGTTCCGCACTTTCACCCTGAAGTGAAGAGGTGTGGATCCCTTGTTCTCATCTTGCTTGAGATTCCCTGGGCTCCTTATATTTTGGGG
>NW_006778455.1:0-245 GCF_000442215.2 Lipotes vexillifer | reverse complement strand
ACCAAGTTTGTGTTGGATATAGGCATCCAATGCGGACTTATCGGGTTTGAAATCATGAACTCTTAACTCATACATTTATTGCATACACCTAAGAGTGAATTACTAATTGGTCCTATGTGTGTCTTTTGAAGTTAATAGGTAGGGACTTCCCTGGTGACGCAGTGTTTAAGAATCTGCCTGCCAACGCAGGGGACACGGGTTTGATCCCTGATCTGGAAAGATCCCACATGCCGCAGAGCAGCAAA
>NW_006778454.1:0-220 GCF_000442215.2 Lipotes vexillifer | reverse complement strand
AATGTTGATTCTTCCAATCCAAGAATATGGTATATCTCTCCATCTGTTTGTATCATCTTTAATCTATTTCATCAGTGTCTTGTATAAGGTTGTCTGCATACAGGTCTTTTGTCTCCTTAGGTAGGTTCACTCTCAGGTATTTTACTCTTTTTGTTGTAATGGTAAATGGGAATGTTTCCTTAATTTCTCTTTCAGATGTTTCATCATTAGTGTATAGGAA
>NW_006778453.1:0-1558 GCF_000442215.2 Lipotes vexillifer | reverse complement strand
CTCAGTAGTTGTGGCGCACGGGCTTAGTTGCTCCGCGGTATGTGGGATCTTCCCGGACCAGGGATCAAACCCACACCCCCTGCATTGGCAGGCGGATTCTCAACCACCACACCACCAGGGAAGCCCCATGTCATCCTTTCTTTAACTTAAAAAATTTAATTTTGATAAAGTCTCTATCACATAAAATTTCCCACGTTAACCGTTATTAGGTGTGCAGCTCAGTGGCCTTAAGCACATTGTTGTGCGACCGTCCGCACCAACCATCTCCAGAACTCATTTCATTTTACAAAATTGAAACTATGTACCCATCAGAGAGTAACTCCTCGTTCCTCCTCCCCTCCAACTTTGGCAACCATCGATCTGTTTTCTGTCTCTATGAATTTGACTCCTCTAGGTCCCTCATAGAAGTGGAGTCACACACAGTATTTGGTCTTTGTGTGACTGGCTCATTTCACTCAGCGTAATGTCCTCAAGGTTCATCCCTGTTGTAGCATGTGTCAGAATTTCCTTCCTTTTTAAGGCTGGATAGTATTCCATTGTATGTATATACCACATCTTGTCCATCCTTCATCCATTCGTGGGCACTTGGATTTTTCCATCCTTTGTTTTTTTAAGTTAAAGAATAATTTTAATATCATCAGATGAAGATGTATACATTCTACTGTATTTCCTGTTTTGTTTCAGAATAATTAGGTGATTATCTGCTAGATAAAACTTTGAAACTTTTCATTCATAAAAGACTGGAATACATATTCAGATAACATATTCCACCCTCACAATTTGTTTATAGCAGAAGTTGGAATCTCTTCATGCCCACTTCAAATACCTGGGCCACTTGGGCCCTACAAATATATGGTATCTATCTATCTATATCTATATCTCTCTCTATGTGTGTATATATATATATATATTTAAAATTAATTATTTATTTTTGGCTGCATTGGGTCTTCGTCGCTGCACACAGGCTTTCTCTAGTTGCGGTGAGCGGGGGCCAGTCTTCATTGTGGTGCGTGGGCTTCTCATTGCGGTGGCTTCTCCTGTTGCAGAGCACAGGCTCTAGGCACGCAGGCCTCAGCAGTTGTAGCATGCGGGCTTAGTAGTTGTGGCTCGTGGGCTCTAGAGCACAGGCTCAGCAGCTGTGGCACACGGGCTTAGTTGCTCCGTGGCATGTGGGATCTTCCTGAGCCAGGGATTGAATCCATGTCCCCTGCATTGGCAGATGGACTCTTAACCACTGCGCCACCAGGGAAGTCCCAATGTATATTTTTTAAAATTAATTTTTATTGGAGTATAGTTGGTTTACAATGTTGTGTTTCTGCTGTACAGCAAAATGAATCAGCTGTACATACACATATATCCCCTTTTTTGGATTTCCTTCCCATTTAGGTCAACACAGTGCATTAAGTAGAGTTCCTTGTGCTATACAGTATGTTCTCATTAGTTATCTATTTTTTTTATTTATTTTTTTGCGATACGCGGGCCTCTCACTGTTGCAGCCTCTCCCGTTGCGGAGCACAGGCTCCTGACGCGCAGGCTCAGCGGCCATGGCTCACGGGCC
>NW_006778452.1:0-2043 GCF_000442215.2 Lipotes vexillifer | reverse complement strand
CTTAGCCACTCCACAGCATGTGGGATCTTCCCAGACCGGGGCACAAATCCATGTCGCCTGTATCGGCAGGCGAAATCTCAACCACTGTGCCGCCAGGGAAGCCCAAGTCTTGTCATATCTTGGAGGAAGTTTTGAATAGAAATCTTTTTGCAAAGCACAGTTAATTTAATTTGAATTTAAAATCTTGACTGTTTACTGACTCCCTTACTCTAAAACAGATTAGCTAAAGACTTAATGGATTCTTTAAAGTTAATTAGAATCTTTCAAACTGCACAGCCACTCCCAGAAGGTAACCTTTTATAAGTGTAACAGATGAATTACTATTAAATATTTTATAACATAGGGATTTTTACATATAGTGAATATGTGTAACAGGTCAGGTTTCTTGCTCTTACTCCATTTGTCAAACTAGGAGATATAAATCACAAATCAATCAGTTTAGCATGAAAAATCTTTAGCCAAACATCTGTAGAATATAAGGCAATACACTGGAAAATGATATCTATAAAAATAATCCAAGATTCACAAGGAATATTTGAATTTATCAAGTCTAAATATCACATGAAACACAAATTTCCTATAAATGCCTGAGAAAACAATATTTTGTATTAATATATTGAGGCAGCAAATTATAGCTTGCAGCTGTTCTAAATTGTTAGATATTAGGAATATTGTGCAGTTCTAACATGTTCTTCTGGATACTGTTCTTTTTCCATCCCAAACAGAACATCTCTTTCCTCTTCCACATGACAGCTCCATCACACATTGCCTATAATAAGTACTTACTAAATGTGAAGCATAATTCTGAAGACTTTATTTGTATTTCTATCTTATAAAGCAGGTACTGCTTTTAGGAGAAATAAAAAAAAAAAAAATGAGGCCCAGAGAAGCTAAGTTGTCCATGGTCTTAATTACTAGTAAATTCTGGAGTCATATTTATATCCACAATGCGGTTCCTGGTCTGAGCTTTTAAGTATTATACTAGATTGTGTTTCTTTCCAATAATTCATCTCCTATAGAGATTTATTTTACACCTCTCTAGGAAATCATATGCTTTTTTTCTAGTTTAATCATTTATTAGTTTTAGGCAAGAATATTCAACTTATTTATTAATGCCCATAAACAAGTTACACTTTGATTTTCCCCAAGTATTCTTTTTCCCAGTTTTATTGAGATATAAATAACATACATCCCTATATAAGTTTAAGGTGTACAGCATAGTGGTTTGACTTACATATTTTGTGAAATGATTACTGAAATAAATTTAATTCATATCCATCATCTCATATAGATATAAAAAAAGGTAAAGCAAAAAACTTTTCAGTCTTGAACAAAAATTGTAGAATACACTAATATGGTTCAGGAAGGAGGTTAATTTTATTATAACAAACATTGTGAATCCCATTCAAAGTCCTACTTTGTGATATATTTTCATTGTGAGTCCCTGTTCCCTTTCCTCTTCTTCAAAGTACCCAACTTCGATCATTGAACTTATGTCTAGCCATACAGGAGGACACCCTCCTCTTATTAACTGAATGCTCTCTTGAGCCTTGATGATGTAGAATTTATAGCCATTATTTACTTCAATATGATGAAATTAAAGGGTTTATTTTTTACAGCATTATTGAGATATTTCAAAGGTTGTGAAACTCACCCATATAAAATATACAATTCAATGATTTTTAATATATTCACAGACATGTGCAACAATCATCTTGTTCTCATTATCTTTAAAAAAAAAAAACTGATAACCATTAGCTATCAGTCCCCTATCTTCCCACCTGACTCCACAGCCATAAGCAACCACTAATCTATATAGATTTGCATATTTGGGACATTTCATATGAATGAAATATAATATGTGGTCTTATATAATGAGGGTTTTTTCACTTAACATATTTTTAAAGTCGATCTGTGTTGTAGCATGTATTAGTACTTCATTCCTTTTTATGGCCAAAAAAAATATGCCATTGTATTATAGAGAAAAGACAGTCTCTTCAATAAGTGGTGCTGGGAAAACTGGACTGCTACATGTAAAAGAAT
>NW_006778450.1:0-292 GCF_000442215.2 Lipotes vexillifer | reverse complement strand
AACAGCTTGACAGTTCCTGCAAGTGTTAAACATAGAGTTACCCTATGACCCAGCAGTTCCACTCCTAAATATATACCTAAGGGCAATAAAAAGTTATGTCTGCACAAAAGCTTGCACGTGAATGTTCATAGAAGCATATTTCTGAAAACAAAAGGTGGAAAAAATTCAAATGTCAATCTGACAAATGAATAAACAAAATGTGGAATATCTGTACAATAGAATAGTATTTAGCTATAAAAAGGAATGAAATATTGATCCATGTTACAACATGGATGAACCATGAAAGCATTAT
>NW_006778449.1:0-475 GCF_000442215.2 Lipotes vexillifer | reverse complement strand
TATATTTAAAACAATGTACAATGTGATAATTTTAAAATATGTAATTGCATGATGAAACAGATCTTAAGCTCTCAGTAATCACAAAGGGTATTATCATAACACACAAATCCAAAAAGAGTATTTTAAATATACTAGTTTATCAATTGCTTCTTCATGAAAATGGAACAGTGAAAGGAATTTAGAAGTTTCCATACACAGTAGCTTCTATTTGCATTACACACATATCTGATAATACATATTATATAAACACACTTTGAATATTGGAATAAGATTCTTAATTTTTCAACTTATGATACTAGCAAAGAAAAATCTATACAGCAGAACTTTCTTCTAGATTCTGGATACCCGCAAAATCTTTAATATCCATTTGTCATTTAAGATTTAATAGCTCCAAAGGAGCCATTGTAATGTATAATATGCAAGCATTAAAAAATAATTTGTAAGATGCATCAATAGTAATTGTTTTATGTTATCA
>NW_006778448.1:0-229 GCF_000442215.2 Lipotes vexillifer | reverse complement strand
TTTATTGATCATACTTTTGGTGTCAAGTCTAAGAATTATTCCCCTAGTTCTAGATGCCAAACATTTTCTCCTATATTTTTTTCTAAAAATGTCCTGCTTTTACATTTAAGATTATGATCCACTTTGATTTAATTTTTGTGTGAGGTGTGGAGGTTAAGGTTCATTTTTTGTTTGTTTTTGTCGAGGGATGTCCAACTGTTTCAGTACCATTTTTTGAAAAGTCTATTCT
>NW_006778447.1:0-6887 GCF_000442215.2 Lipotes vexillifer | reverse complement strand
TATATATATATATATATATATATATATATATATATATATTCTATTGGTCCTGTTTTTCTAGTATGAGGCACTAAATACATTCAGATAATGTTTTTCTTTTTGTTATCAATATTATTATTCTGCCAAGTTTGTTCTGTACACTGGATGCTTGTACTCTATGAAAAGATTCTATGAACAGGTTCCTTAGCCTGCAGTGTCTTCCTCTCCCAGTGAGCCCTCTACACAGCTGCAGGAATGATCTCCCTATGGAAAAAAAGCCTTAATAATATTACTAGGAAAACAGGTAACAACAGCATTGATAATTGAGTACAATTGGGCACTATGTTCATCACATGAATTTTATTATTTTATTTAAACCTGACAAACCCACAAAAAGTATATGTATATATTTATTTATCCCCATATTTCAAATATGGAAACCAAGTCTTAGAGCTGTCAAGTAATTTGTCCAAGGTGACACGGTTATTATGGGGTAGAAGCAGGATTCAAGCCAAATTCTGCCTACTCCATTGCCCGCAATTCATCCATACTGCAATGCCCCTTTCAAATTTAACTTTTAAAAGTCTTTCTCCACTTGGTCCATACCCTTCACTTTCCTTTTCTTCAAATAATATTTTACTCACTTTGCTTGAAAAATCCACGCACTTTAAGATATCTGAGTTTTTGTGCCTTTTCTCTATTTCCTATCTGGTACATCTGGTAAACTATTTCAAACACTGTAGAATTCTGATTAAAAGCAACTTTCTCTGGGAAAGCTCCCCTGACAACCAATCTACCTGAAGATGGAGTGTGCCCTCTGCTTCCTCTGTGTTATGGAAGTAACACATATACACCTCTATTATGGCATTTATTATATTCTACTGAAGCTATTTTTTCCTGCTCCTTTAGAATCTGTAATATATAAAGTCAAAACAAGGACATGCCCTATTTATCTTTCTATTCAATTACACAGTGGAATATCTGACACATAGAATGAACATTTGATAAATTAATGCAGGAATGAAGTGAGTTTGGGAACAAAAGGTGTAAAGTTAAAAAAAAAAGTCTTGTTTTTTAAAATGCCAGCAATGTAATAATTAAAATAAAATTTTGATTAATTTTTATAATGTATAAGCTAAGAACGTTGATAATGAGAACTAGGTAGGTAAAGTGAAATAAAGTATGATTTCCTGATTGAATTACATCTGAAGGGCTTTATATTTTCTGGAATTTACAGATTTTGAAGAAAGAGAAAAAAACTATTTCATGACTTAAATTGATTAGACATTCTAGAACTTTTGAAATACACAGGATAATTATACAAATTTCTACTTAGCTTTGTATCTCTGACCCAAGAGTCAAAAGAAAGAAAAATGAAAATGTCTAACTTCAGGCAAAAATAAGCATCCCACTAATTACAGTGAATCAATTATATTATATAAGCATAAAATTCAGATACTAATGAGCTACTTTATGTAAGCCTAGTTATTCCAAAAAGTGGAAATGGATTTGTGCAAATATAAGGGCTCCATAGCAGTTATAAAAGAAAGTATGAAATACAGGTTGCTATCAAACAGAACGTCAGCATGTAAAGTCTGACAACTTTGGTTATTTCTTCATATGACACAAATTAAAACCCTCTTACATGTGGAAAAATGCAGAAATTTTGGGGGGTATGAATGTGCATAGTGATTTGAGATTCTGCAGGCAAATAAACTGCTAATTTTCTTTTAATTTCAATTGATTAGTGAAAATATAAATGCATGGAACCACTAATAATAAAGGAAAGCCCTATGCAGTATTGTCAAGAGTATGATTTTTTTTAAGTTTTAATTTAAATATCCCAAATTCAGTTTCTGACCCTTTCCTTTGGTATTTCTGGGCTTAAGGCTTGCACTATGTCCTTAATATGCCTCTATTTTATAATCTGTAATACAAGGATGAGAATATTTTCACATTTCACAGAGCTGATACGAATGTCAAAATATGAATCCCTATGAAAGTGCTTTGAAAATAATAAAACACTACATTTATATTGCTAATGTTATTAACAATGTAATTTCTATGGTTTTTGTTAAAAAATAGGATATTATCCCAGAGTACTTATCCCCAAAACAAGTGAAGTATAAGAGATGAAAAAATCATGAATAAAAGAACATTTATTGAATTTCCCTGAAAAATGTGTTGTTTTTTTTTTAAAACTTGGGTTTAGAAGTATATGCTCTGCTAAATTTCGAGAATGGTATTGTGAAAAGTATGCTTGGAGGACAGACTGTTTTGAGGAGTAGAGCAAGTCATAAATTCCTCAGATGAGCTGATTTAATCCAAGTATCACCAAACAACTCTACAGAAGGCTGAGGCCGAAGCAGTACATTGTTAAAGAAATTTTTATTGGAATATAGCTGATTTACAATGTTGTGTTAGTTTCAGGTATACAGCAAAGTGATTCAGTTATACATACAAATAACTGAATTCCTTTTTTATCTTCTCTTCCATTATAGGTTATTATAAGATATTGAGTATAGTTCCCTGTGCTCTACAGTAGGTCCTTGTTGGTTATCTATTTATATCTAGTAGTGTGTATATTTTAATCCCAAATTCCTAATTTATCCCTCCCCTCCCCTTTGGTAACCATAAATTTGTTTTCTACATCTGTGAGTCTATTTCTGCTTTGTAAATAAGTTCATTTGTATCATATTTTTAAGATTCATTTTAAAGGAATCCTGATAAGGTAACAGGACTCAGAGAGAGAGAGAGGGTGCAAGTCATTTGTGCTAGAGAAAGGTGACGTCTCAATTCAAGCCTTCTTGACAAATTCAGAGACAAGATACGGGATTGAGTTTGATGTTGCAGATGATTCTTGAATAAAGCTGAAGAATGAAGGCAAACAAACAGCTTTTCTTGATATTTTCATTCAGATTCTTAAAACAGAAGGTGAGGAAATGAAGAAAGAAGCAGTGCCTTCAAGTAACCTTCCGTCTTGGGGTACATGTGGCTCATAATATGTTTTGGCAGTGGCTCCTCCTGTCACAGGCATCTGGGAGGATGAAAACTCGATTTTCAGCTGGATGATTTGAGGAAGCAGGAGGCTATGGACTGAATTGTGTCCTCCCTTCCCCCAGTTCCTATATTGAAGCCCTAATTCCCAATGTGACAACATTTGGAGATGGGGTCTTGGGGATGTAACTAGGTTGAGAGGAGGTCATGAGGGTGTGTCCTCATGAATGGGGTATGTGTCCTTATAAGAGGAGACCAGAAAGATTGTTTTCAATCTCTTGTTCTGCCATGTGAGAACACAGTGAGAAGGTGGGCATCTCCATGCCAGGACGAAAGCCCTCACCAGAACCCAATCATGCTGGCACCCTCATCTTGGACTTCGAACCTCTAGAACTGTGAGAAATAAATATTGGTTGTTCAAGCCACCCGATCTTTGGTATTTTGTGATGGCAGTCCAAACTAAGATGAAGGACATCCAGTGACGTAGTCCTAGACTGGATCTTGGTTTCAGGATATTTAGACTAGTGTTTCTGACCAGAGATCTCAGAACCAGATATCATCACTTCACTGGTCTCTTTTCCTTCAGGTTATTGTATAAGAAGTGGTGGTGTCACTTGTAACTGATTAATTCAACTACAATTTTAACTCATCAGAAACAAGATTCTTTGTATTAGTACAAATACTTGGCTAAGTAAAGTGAAACTTAGCAAAATTGGATCAAAAGTAGAATGTTTAAAATTGGGATCTTTGGCTACATCATATCGTTTAAGTTTATTTACTTCATTCACTAATTTGAAGAATGTATCATAACAAAATTAAAGAGTCATGTAAAAACATTTATTGTGGCAATATTGTTAAAGAGAATTGTTAGAAATAATAATGTTTGGCGTGCACAAAATTATTTACTAATTTTATAGAAAAATTCCTTGAGTGAAATACTATACAACTATTAAGTTGTATTATGGGAAAATTGCATGAAAAATGTCACATGTAAATTATATGTATTTATATACTTATATATATACAAATTTACATATATAAACACACATATATTCATTATAAACTAAGTGCAGCTCTAAAATATCAGACTGTTGTCTATATTTATTTCTGAGAAGCATAATTTTGTGTAATTTTTTTCAAACACTCTCTAGTTTCAAAATCTTTACAATAAGCATCCAGTGCTTGCATAATAGAAAAGTTACTCTTATAAATAAAGTTATGTGGAGAGAGGTACTACATGTGTATGAAGTATGTCAACAAACGGAAAGCCAATTTCCCTTGATGTTTGCTGTAAAGAATTCCTGTATTACATAAATGTTGAAGCACTATGGATTGCTTGCGTGTAGTTATATCTAAGTAGGGTACATGAAATTAAATGTTTGCAGTATACACCATGACAAATGCTCTAATAGAAAAATTTGAGTTTTTCTATTATTATTTTAAAACTAATCACAATTTAATAATTGTATAATTTTTCTTTTGCTGAAAGTATCAGGAGTTGAGTATGAAATGAGACATGAATAAATATACTTAAATAAAATTAAAAATAATGATAAGCTCATAATTGCATTGTAGAGACTGACATATAAACACTATGTCAATGGTAATAAATATTACAAGGATTATTTGATGATAAAGGAGAAAGAGTAGATGAGGGAGAGACTGAATTTTTCAGTCTTCAGTCTCAGCCTAGACCTCTCTTTCCTGATTTTTTAAAAACTGGTACATGCTACTACATAACCACTAGCATATGCTTCACTGCATTGAATTTGTTTATTTTATTATTGTCTTTTTTCTCCACTGTAGTATAAGCTGGAAGAAGGAAAGGATCATGTCTCTGTTGCCCAGATTGTATGCTCACTATGTAGCACACTGTCTGACATAGTGGAAGTAATTAATCAATATTTTAAAATCAATAATTTAGGAAGAATATGCAAATCAAGCAAAAATGGAGTAGGTGGAAAATAGGAAATAAGAGAAAAAGAAAAAATCTAGATTGTTGACATTACTTTCAAATAGAATTACTGCTTAAATTGGGCTGCTTTGTTTTTCTATTTTGTCTTTAACTAATCTAAAGCAGTGTAGATGTAGACATTTGAGATATCTATAAAAGATTTTCAGGGATTATTAATAAAGTCCCTCAAAATCAGATTGAGACAACAGAAAGTAAAAGTAGATCTAATATCTTGTAAATTCATACCATGTAGATAACATAGTTATTTTAGCAATATAGAAATCAATCCACCAAAAATTATATCAATATTTGTTTTCAGAAGTTGAAATACAAAATACTTTTGTATTCTACACTCCAGATGAGAGTTAAGAGAGCAAAGAGCAAGACAACATAAAGATCAATTAACTACTAAGGGAAAAAAACAAACAAGCACACAGTGTAACAAGAGTAGTAAGTGGAATTTATTGAATGTGATAGCTTGCTATTTAAGGACAAAAAATATTTGTGCCAAATGTTAAAATAAATGAAGTACTATAAATTCTCCAACAGAACCTCTTAAGATGTAAAAAGCAAATATTTTTCTTTTGCTGATTGTACAGTCAGTTTTTAAAAAAGGGAGTAGAATATTGTTACAAATGTTGGCCATGGTGGGGAGAAACATGAAGCCACAGGAACTGTCAATTAGTCATGATCTGCCTGAGAGGTCTTGCCCAGTTGGGACAATGGATTTGTTTTACTTTAGGTCTGTACTGTTAGGTAAAGGGAATTACAGTTCGAGATATTGTACACTGTGCCAATTTCAATACACCAAGAGCACAGTGGCTGTAAATTTTAGAAAATCTGTTCTGGGGCACCATGGGGACAAGTTGCAATAAGGCTGATGAAAGTTAAGTAGACCATATATTTTAGTCCGGGCTACAAATCTATAGCAAACTCAAGCCAAGAAAAACAGGTAATGTCTCCCATTGAAAAGAAAACAAAAGAGCTTGTTTTGTATTATTGTAACAGATAAAATCTTTTTAAAAAGTGAGGAAATCTGTGACTTAATGAGAACTTATTTTCTGTTGCTTCTGTTGTATCTGAATCTTCTATCCTGTGTATATTCTATAATGTTTATGTCTTTATACCTGTAACTGTGTTTTATTTTTTTAAGGAAAATAAATTTCCTTTGAAAAATGATTGAGATTAGTATTTTTTTGGTTTACAACATCTACACCATTACCTTGCATGTATTAGTCACAAAATATTTCAATGGTGATAAATGGTGTCTGTTGAAAAATATGATTGATGAATTAAACAAAAGGTCAACAGTGCAGAATAAACCTCCCTCAGGTATTCTGGCAATGGAGAAGAAGCAGGAGCACTTTTTTGAAAAAGGCATAGGAAAAAACCTGCTACTGAGAAGATAATGATTACCATCCAGTGTTAACTGGCACATGCAGTGCTAAAGAGGGTTTAGCTTTCTTATTCTATTTGATTTCACTTTTTTTTTTCTGAGCTGTTACCTCTACTGCTATATCTCAGCTAATTCTCAAATATTTTGATTTTTGTTTATTTTGAAGACAATTCTCAGTGGTGTTTTTACATGTCTTGTGATAGCTATTGTTGCCTATTCTATTTTCAAGGATGTTTGTACAGCAAAGAGACTTAGAAATAGATAGAAATACCCTTTGTGGGTAGCCCGTAGATATGTTTCCTGAGTCTGATAAAGATAATGACTCCATCTGGGGCTAAGTTTGGGAATGTTTGCTAGTAACCTCCTCATAATATTGTTTTGTTTTGTTTTTTTGCAGTACGCGGGCCTCTCACTGTTGTGGCCACTCCCGTTGCGGAGCACAGGTTCCAGACGCGCAGGCTCATCGGCCATGGCTCACGGGCCCAGCCGCTCCGCGGCATGTGGGATCCTCTCGGGCCGGGGAACGAACCTGTGTCCCCTGCATCGGCAGGGGGGGGGGCG
>NW_006778446.1:0-1353 GCF_000442215.2 Lipotes vexillifer | reverse complement strand
TACATTGTTCAATAAAGTTCTTGGTGAAAATGAAAAATGTGTCTTTTATTTTTACTTAAAAATCAAAGGCACTTTTTGGCCAACCCAATACTTTTATGGGCAAATCAGTAGCTGCCTAGGGCTAAAGAAATGGGGTGGGCATTGACCTAAGAAGTAATACAGAAGAGGAATATTTTTGGGGTGAGGTAAATATTCTTTTGGGTGTATACTTTGGCCAAATCACACTTTAGAGATGACAAACACTCCAGGTTTTTCTCATTATAAATAGTAAGAAAAACAAAGTGATGAAAATGGAAACTGTAGATTGAAAGAGACTTAATCTTATAATTATTTTTAATGATCAAGACTAATCTATATCTTCACTTGAGTCAAGAAAATACAAAGAGATCAGGTCATAGTAACTATAAAAGTCAGGATAGTGAGTAATTTTGGAGGGAGGTTGGAACCTGTGTTTGGGAGAGGGTACAATGAAACACTTGTGAAGTGGGTGAAGTTCTAGTTATTGACCTGGGTGCTTATTACAAAGGAATTCAACTTGTAATAATTAATCAGGCTATACACTTGCTTATCTGTTTTTTAAATTATACAATAAAAATATTTTTCAAAAGAGGTTAAGAGCAATAGAGCAAATCAAAAGTTAAAAAATATACAAAAACTGAAAGCAAAAAATAGAGGCAAAGATAAGTTAAAAAAAAATCTGGTTCTTTGGAATGATTAATAATAAAGACAAGTTACAGATTAATCTAGTAAGATTAATAAGAAAAAATGCAAAAGAAAATAGAACTTGATAAAGGACATTATCCAAACATAAAAAGTTTAAAAAATTATATGATATTAGAAACAAACATATTAATATTTTCAACACAAAATTAAAATTACTGACAAAATTAAAATATCAAAAAGACACAAGAATAGAGAACTTGTATAGCTAAATACCACACAGATAATTTTACAATAAGTTGCACCAAACTTTCTGGAGGTAATTTATTCTGATCTTATTTAAGTTAGGCTGAAGGATTTTTAAAAAGTATCATCAACCCTTCTCATTATGTAAGGCTGGTGAAATATTGCCTCCAAAGAAAGAACAAGCAGGTTGGTCATGTCTCTTTCACCCCAGTAAAAGCTCATTGTGAGTTTTTTTTTTTTTTTACGTTTTTTTGTTTTGTTTTGTTTTGTTTTGTTTTTTGCAGTACTTTGGCCTCTCATTGTTGTGGCCTCTCCCGCCGCGGAGCCCAGGCTCTGGACGCGCAGGCCCAGCGGCCACAGCTCACTGGCCCAGCTGCTCCACGGCACGTAGCATCCTCCCGGACCGGGGCATGAACCCACGCCCCCTGCATCGGCAGGGGGGGGGGG
>NW_006778445.1:0-572 GCF_000442215.2 Lipotes vexillifer | reverse complement strand
TTAGGGTTAGCGTACGTGTTATGGCTCGGCTTAGTGTTAGCATACAGGTTAGGTTTAAGGCACAGTTTAGGGTGAGGCTAAGGGTTAGGGTTCGTGTTAGGATTAGGATTATGTTTAGGGTTAGGTAGCGGGAACGGTGTAGGGTACAGGTTATGGTACGACAACGTTTTTGGGTTAGTATACGTGTTAGGGCACAGCTTAGTGTTGGCCTACGGGTCAGGATTACGGCACGATTTAGGGTAAGGCTAACGGTAAGGCTTAAGATTAGGGTTAGGGTTAGGGTTAGGGAATCGGGATGTTTTAGTGTACAGGTTAGGGTACGATAACGGTTTAGGGTTAGTGTACGTGTTAGGGCATGGGTTAGTGTAAGAGTATTTGTTAGGTTTAGAGCATGGTTTAGGGTAAGGCTAATGGTAAGGTTTATGGTTAGGGTTAGGTAACGAGGACGGTTTAGGGTAAAGGTTAGGGTATGACAAAGGTTTTGGTTTACTGTACGTGTTAGGGCATTCTTTAGTGTTAGCCTATAGGTTAGGCTTAAGGCACGGTGTAGGGTAAGGCTTCGGGTAAGTGTT
>NW_006778444.1:0-223 GCF_000442215.2 Lipotes vexillifer | reverse complement strand
TGCTTTGGTTACTCTCTTGAGTACACCGTGTGCATTATTCTAATTAATTAAAATCACTATTAGCTAAGCAAGGCACACAGATGCTAAGACGTTCCCAGAAGTAACTTGCTCATGGTCACTCCAGTGTCTCTGTAGTGTTTAGGGCTCAGATCTGTCCAAGGCCTAAACCTTAAGTTCTAGGTCTAAGCAGTGGGTCTCCAACTTGAGTATGCATCAGCATCAC
>NW_006778443.1:0-1108 GCF_000442215.2 Lipotes vexillifer | reverse complement strand
TCTTCCCGGACCAGGGCTCGAACCCGTGTCCCCTGCATTGGCAGGCGGATTCTTCACCACTGAACCACCAGGGAAGCCCTCTGGATTTTTTTTCTTATTCCATTTTCTCCTATTCCCTTAATTCTAGGCTTCGGGGGATGATGCTTTGTGATGGAAACTCACACAGACCACTCAGACGCAGGGGAGGATTTTTTGCCCTGGCCATCCTGTGGTCCGGCAGGTCACCAAACAGGTCGTGACCAGTGCGTTGTGAGTGAAAGGGCGTTATGTCAGTTCTCTTCCCTCCTGTCTGTTCGGGGCTCTGACAATGCAGCCCCGATGCGAGAGCTCCTCGGGCTTGATCAGCAGCAGACTTTCCATCAGCAGTAACTATTCTCTGGTTGTGTTGATCCACTGATGTTAGGAGGTGGTGTGTTTCCACACTACTCAGCTTATCTTTAAACTTTTGCCCCACAGGCGCAAGAAGATGTGTACATAATAAACATCTTTCCCTCTTCCTGAATAATGTGAGGACGTCTGAATGCTTCAGCTCCACGGATCTCCTTCTTATATTCTGCTGTTGTCATTTTTTTTTTTTTAATTCCAGCTTGTAATACTATTATTATTATTATTTTAAAACCCCAAAGGGAGTTCCCTGCTGGCCTACTGGTTAGGATTCCGGGCTTTCACTGCCATGGCCCGGGTTCAGTCCATGGTCAGGGAACTGAGATCCCACAAGCCGTGCGGCACAGCCTAAAAAAGAAAAGAAAAAAAGAAACCCCCCCAACAAATTATGCATCTTATAATTATGTTATCCACTCAGGGTGTGTTTAAGAATTACTCACTTTTATGGATTTATCTACTCATCATTCCGTCTTTTATTTCAGAGCTTCCCTCTGTGATCACTGTCCTTCCTGAAATAATCTTTTAGAATGGACTTGATATAAAATTTATATTTTAAGGCAGGACAAGAAAAAATTAAACGTAAAGTTCTCTCTCTGTGTTTGTTTGGGCCTCCTCCCTCCCTAGTGTGCCAGGTGCATCTGGGTCAGACCTTAGCCAGAGCTCCTCAAAGGTGGGCGTGCCTGCCCCCCTGTAAAGATTGATTTTTCCTTTCTTCTGACGCTGG
>NW_006778442.1:0-2455 GCF_000442215.2 Lipotes vexillifer | reverse complement strand
CATAGATTAATAGATAAAAAATTGTAAAACCAATTATAACTACAATGAATGGTAAATGGATAAGCACAAAGGTCTACAATATGACATCAAAAACACAAAATGGGTGGGAGAGGAGTAAAAAAGTTGAAGATCTTGTGTTTGAGCTTAAGTGACTATCAGTTTAAATCAAGTAGATATAATGATGGGTGAACATATATGAACCCCATGGTAACCACTAATCAAAAACCTACAATAGATACGAGAGAGAGAGAGAGAGAGAGAGAGAGAGAGAGAGAGAGAGAGAGATTCAAGCATACTACTAAAGAAAATCATAAAACCACAGTGGTAGAACCAAAAACAGGAAGAAGTGAAGAGAGAAGAACTACAAAAACAACTGGAACACAAGTAGTGAAACAGGAATAAGTACACACCTCTCAATAATTACTTTAAATATCAATGGAGTAAATGCTCCAATCAAAAGACATCGGGTTGCTCATTGGATAAAAAACAAAAAACAATACCTTTCAACATGCTGCCTACATGAGATTCATTTTGGGGCTAAAGACACACAGTATGAAAGTGAAGGGATAGAAAATATTTCATGCAAATGGAAATGACAAGAAAGTGGGAGGAGCAATACTCTTATTAGATAAACTAATTTTTTAATGATTGGTGTGATTTTATTCAAGGGATGGAGCATATTTAACATTCAAATTCCTCACTTTATAAACAGAAATAGAGAGGAGCTTCAAGATGGTGGAAGAGTAAGACGTGGAGATAACCTTCCTCCCCACAAATACATCAGAAATATATCTACATGTGGAACAACTCCTACAGAACACGTACTGAATGTTGGCAGAAGACCTCAGAGCTCCCAAAAGGCAAGAAACTCCCCACATACCTAGGTAGGGCAAAAGAAAAAAGAAAAAAAAAAACAGAGACAAAACAATAGGGATGGGACCTGCAACTAGGGGAGGGAACTGTGAAGGAGGAAAGGTGGGCAGAGACTGTGGGCAGCAGAGGGGGAAAGCTTCGGAGCTGCAGAGGAGAGCACAGCAACAGGGGTGCAGAGGGCAGAGCAGAGAGATTCTCGCAGAGAGGATTGGTGCCAACCAGGACTCACCAGCCCGAGAGGCTTGTCTGCTCACCCATAAGGACGGTTGGGGGCTGGGAGCTGAGGCTCGGGCTTCTGAGGTCAGATCGCAGGGAGAGGACTGGGGTTGGCTGCATGAACACAGCCTGAAGGGGCTAGTGCACCACAGCTAGCTGGGAGGGAGTCCGGGTAGAAGACTGGAGCTGCTGAAGAGACAAGAGACTTTTTCTTGCCCCTTTGTTTCCTGGTGTGCGAGGAGAGGGGATTAAAAGTGCCGCTTAAAGGAGCTCCAGAGACGGGCGTGAGCTGCGGCTATCAGTGCAGACCACAAAGTCGGGCATTAGATGCTAAGGCTGCTGCTACAGCCACCAAGAAACCTGTGTGAGAGCACAGGTCACTATCCACACCTCGCATCCTGGAGGTCTGTGCAGCCCACTACTACCAGGGTCCCATGATCCAGGGACAAATTACACGGGAGAACACACGGCATGCCTCAGCCTGGTGCAACGTCAAGCCAGCCTCTGCCACCGTGGGCTTGCCACACATTCCATACTCCTCACTTCCACAGGGCTGAGTGGGTCAGAACCCCTGAATCTCCTGCTACTTTAACCTCATCCTGTCTGGGAGGGGAACAGACACCCTCAGGTGACCAACACGCAGAGGCAGGGGCAAATCCAAGGTGAACACCAGGAGCTGTGCAAACAAAGAAGTGAAAGGGAAATCTCACCCAGCAGCCTAGGGGGAGCAGAGTATATCTCCACAATCATCTTGATGTGCACTGCATCTGTGAAATAACTGAATACACAATGAATCATCCCAAATTGGGGAGGTGGAATTAGGGAGAAACAATATATATACAATTTTTCCTTTTTCTCTTTATCTGAATGTGTGTGTGTATGCTTCTATGTGTGATTTTATCTGTATAGCTTTGCCTTTACCACTTGTCCAATGGTTCTGCCTCTCCATTTCTGTTTGTTTGTTTGTTTGTTTTTAGTATAATTTTTAGTGCTTCTTATCATTGGTGGATTTGTTTTCTGGTTTGGTGACTATCTGTCTTTCTATTTTAATAATCATTTTTCATTTTAATTATTTTTTTAAATTTATCTTCTTTCTTTCTTTCATTTTTTCTCCCTTATTTTCTGAGCTGTGTGGATGACAGGCTCTTGATGCTCCAGCCAGGCATCAGAGCTATGCCTCTGAAGTGACAGAGCCAACCTCAGGACATTTGTCCACAAGAGTTCTCCAAGCTACACGTAATTTTAAATGAAGAAAATCTCACAGAGATCTCCATCTCAATGGCAAGACCCAGCTCCACTCAACGACCAGCAAGCTACAGTGCTGGACACCCTATGCCAAACAAAGAGCAAGACAGGAACACAATAC
>NW_006778440.1:0-548 GCF_000442215.2 Lipotes vexillifer | reverse complement strand
AAAAAGAGGAATAAAATCTACCTTGAACCAAAAACGAAAAAAATTTAAAAATTTAAAAAAAACAGATCCCATCAGTTACACAGGGGAAAAACCTATTAGGGCACTTGCTCCATTTGTAAACAATTCTGAAGTTGGTCTGCGGTGGGGAATCATCTCCCATTCAGCCAGCAGCCCCCAGGCAACAAGCGTCCTCATTGCAAAGCTGGGGGCCGTGCCAAGGCATCTGTGAGTAAACGTGAGCTGAGCCCCAGGCCAGCTGCTGCTGAACTGTTCCCACACTTCCCAGGTAAAACACCTGAATATGTACAAGGACTTGAAAACCTAGAGGAAGAGCCATGGAGCCACATGAGCGACAGCATGCCGGCCGACTTGGTGCCTGCAGGCCAGCCAGGATGGTCCTGGCCCTGGGCACTCTTCTGGAAGCTTTCCACTTCCCTGCCTGAGATAGCCCTCCAGTCCCGGCCCCCACTGCTTATTTCCTTCCACACCTCTGCCCAGGGAGAAATTCCAGCGGCAGGTGTGGGTGACACATCCTCTTCTTTAGCAGG
>NW_006778438.1:0-208 GCF_000442215.2 Lipotes vexillifer | reverse complement strand
TGGATTCCCGTAAACGACTTTGAAACATGTTTCCCCATCTTAGGGCCCACTTTGAGAGCGTCCAGTGAGAAACGTTTCTGGCACTGGCCGTCAATCTGTCTGTGAAAGCATGCAGACAGTGCTTCTGGATTTCAGATCGCCCTTCCCACAAAGGATGAGGTAGAGACCGAAGAGGCAGCAGAGAGAGGGTGGGGAGGCCCAGTTGTGA
>NW_006778437.1:488124-498248 GCF_000442215.2 Lipotes vexillifer | reverse complement strand
GTGCAAAAGCTTGTAAGTTTCATTAGGTCCCATTTGTTTATTTTTGTTTTTATTTCCATTACTTTAGGACATGGGTAAAAAAATGACTTGCTGTGGTTTAGGTCAAAGAGAGTTTTTCCTATGTTTTCCTCTAAGAGTTTTATTGTGTCTGCTCTTATATTTCGGTCTTTAATCCATTTGGAGTTTATTTTTGTGAAAGGTGTTATGTAGTGTTCTCATTTCATTCTTTTATATGTAGCTGTCCAGTTTTCCAGCAACATTGTTGAAGAGGCTCTCTTTTCTCCATTTGTATGTTCTTGACTCATTTGTTGTAAATTAGGTGACTTTATATGTGTGGGTTTATCGCTGGGATTTATATCATGTACCATTGATCTATATTTCTGTTTTTGTGCCACTACCATACTGTCTTCATTACAGTAGCTTTGTAGTATAGTTTGAAGTTGGGGAGACTGATTCCTCCAGCTCCATTTTTCTTTTTTTTTTTTTTTTTTGCGGTCCGCGGGCCTCTCACTGTTGTGGCCTCATCCCATTGCGGAGCACAGGCTCCGGACGCGCAGGCTCAGCGGCCATGGCTCACGGGCCCAGCCGCTCCGCGGCACGTGGGATCATCCCGGACCGGGGCACGAACCCGTGTCCCCTGCATCGGCAGGCGGACTCTCAACCACTGCGCCACAAGGGAAGCCCATCCAGCTCCATTTTTCTTTCTCAAGATTGCTTTGGCTTATTTGGGTTCTTTTGTGTTTCCATACAAATTGTGAAATTTTTTAATCTAGTTCTGTGAAAAATGTCATTGGTAGTTTGATAGGGATTGCACTGAACTTGTAGATTGCTTTGGGTCATATAGTCATTTTCACAATGTTGATTCTTCCAGTCCAAGAACATGGTATATCTCTCCATCTTTGTATCATTTTTACTTTCTTTCATCAGTGTCTTATAATTTTCTGCATACAGGTCTTTTGTCTCCTTAGGAAGGTTTATTCTTAGGTGTTTTATTCTTTTTGTTGCAGTGGTAAATGGGAGCGTTTCCTTAATTTCTCTTTCAGATTTTTCTCTGTTAGTGTATAGGAATGCCAGATATTTCTGTGCATTAATTGTATATCCTGCAACCTCACCAAATTCATTGATTAGTTCTAGTAGTTTTCTGATGGTGTCTTTAGGATTTTCTATGTATTGTATCATGTCATTGGCAAACAGTGACAGCTTTACTTTTTCTTTTCCAATTTGTATGTTTTAAATTTCTTTTTCATCTCTGATTGCTGTGCCTAGGACTTCCAAAACTATGTTGAATAAGAGTGGTGAGAGTGAACATCCTTGTCTAGTTCCTGATCTTAGTGGAAATGCTTTCAGTATTTCACCATTGGGTATGATGTTTGCTGTGGGTTTGTCATATATGGTCTTTATTATGTTGAGGTAGGTTTCCTCTATGCCCATTTCCTGGAGAGTTTTTAATCATAACTCGGTGTTGAATTTTGTCAAAAGCTTTTTCTGCATCTATTGAGATGATCATGTGGTTTTTATTCCTTAATTTGTTAATATAGTGTATCACATTGATTTATTTGCATATATTGAAGAATCCTTGCATCCCCAGGATAAATCCCACTTGATTATGATGTGTGATCATTTTAATGTGTTGTTGGATTCTGTTTGATAGTATTTTGTTCAGGATTGTTGCACCTATGTCCATCCGTGTTATTGGTCTATAATTTTCTTTTTTGTGATATATTTTTCTGGTTTTGGTATCAGGGTGGTGGGGGCTCTATCGAATGAATATGGAGTGTTCCTCCCTCTGCAATTCTTTGATGAATTTGAGGATTGGTTTTAGCTCTTTTCTACATGTTTGATAGAATTTGCCTGTGAAGCCATCTGGTCCTGGACTTTTGTTAGTTGGAAGATTTTTAATTAGTTTCAACTTCATTACTTGTGATAAGTCTGTTTATATTTTCTAACTATTTATGGTTCAGTCTTGGAAAATTGTACCTTTCCAAGAATTTATCCATTTCTTCATGGTTGTCCATTTTATTGGCATATGGTTGTTTGCAGTAGTCTCATAATCCTTTGTATTTCTGCCTTGTCAGTTGTGATTTCTCCTTTTTCATTTTTAATTTTATTGGTTTTCATCCTCTCCTTTTTTTTTCTTGATGAATCTGGCTAAGGGTTTATCAATTTTGTTTACCTTCTCAAACAACCAGCTTTTAATTTTACTGATCTTTTCTATTTTTGTTCGTTTGTTTGTTTCTATTTCATTTATTTCTGCTTTATGATTTCTTTCCTTCTACTAACTTTGTGTTTTGTTTGTTCTTCTTTCTCTAATTCCCCTAGGTGTAGTGTTAGATTGTTTATTTGAGATTTTCTTGAGATGAGGACAAATTGCTATATATTTCCCTCTTAGAACTGCTTTTGTTGCATCCCATAGGTTTTAGGTCATTGTGTTTTCATTGCCATTTGCTTCTATATATTCTTTTATATCTTCTTTGATTTCTTCAGTTATCTTTTGGTTATTTTGTAGTGTATTGTTTAGTCTTTATGTATTTGTGTTTTTTAAGTAAGTCAGAAAGAGAAGGACAAATACCGTATGCTAACACATATATATGGAATTTAAGAAAAAAAAATGTTATGAAGAACCTAGGGGTAAAACAGGAATAAAGACAGAGACCTACTGGAGAACAGACTTGAGGATATGGGGAGGGGGAAGGGTGAAGTGTGTTAGGGCGAGAGAGAGACATGGACATATATATACTAACAAACGTAAGGTAGATAGCCAGTGGGAAGCAGCCGCATGGCACAGGGAAACCGGCTCGGTTCTTTGTGGCTGTCTGGAGGGGTGGGATAGGGAGGGTGGGAGGGAGGGAGACAAAGAGGGAAGAGATATGGGAACATATATATATATATATGTATAACTGACTCACTCTGTTATAAAGCAGAAACTAACACACCATTGTAAAGCAATTATACCCCAATAAAGATGTTAAAAAAAAAAAAAAGTTTTTTTTTCCTGTAACTGATTTCCAATCTCATTGCATTGTGGTCAGAAAAGATGTTTGATATGATATCAATTTTCTTAAATTTTCCAAAGCTTTATTTGTGATGCAAGATATGATCTATCCTGGAAATGTTCCATGTGCACTTGAGAAGAAATTGTATTCCACCACTTTTGGGTGGAATGTTCTATAAATATCAATTAAATATGTCTGGTCTATTGTGTCATTTAAAATTTGTGTTTCATTATTTATTTTGTTTGGATGGTCTGTCTATTGGTAGACGTGGTGTGTTAAAATCCCCTACTATTATTGTGTTATTGTCGATTTCCCCTTTATGTTTGTTAGCATTTGCCTTATGTATTGACGTACTCCACTGTTGGGTTTACAAATATTTATAATTGTTATATCTTCTTCTTGGATTGATCCATTGATCATTATGTAGTGTCCTTCTTTGTCCCTTGTAATAGTCTTTATTTTACAGTCTATTTTTACTGATAAGAGTATTGCTACTCCTGCCTTGTTTTGATTTCTATTTGCTTGGAATATTTTTTCCATCCCCTCACTTTCGGTCTGTATGTGTCCCTATGTCTGAAGTGTGTCTCTTGTAGACAGCATATATAGGGTTTTTTTGTTTTGTTTTTTTCTGTATCTATTCAGCTAGTCTCTGTCTTTTGGTTAGGGCATTTAATCCATTTACATTCAAGGTTATTATCAATATGTATGTTCCTATTACCATTTTCTTAATTGCTTTGTTTTTGTTCTGTGGGTCTTTTTATTCTCTTGTGTTTCCCGCCTAGAGCAGTTTGCTGTAAACCTGGGTTTGTGGTGCTGAATTCTCTTAGCTTTTGTTTATCTGAAGAACTTTTGTTTTCTCCATAGAATCTGAATGAGACCCTTGCTGGGTAATCTTGGTTGTAGGATTTTCCCTTTCATCACTTTAAGTATATCCTGCCACTCCTTTCTGGCCTGCATAGTTTCTGTTGACAAATCAGCTGATAACCTTATGGGGATTCCTTTTTATGTTATATTTTTCTCTTCCCTTTCTGCTTTTTTCTTTGAATTTAATTTTTGTTAGCTTGATTAATATGTGTCTTGCCTTGTTTCTCCTTGGATTTATCCTGTATGGGACTCTCTGCACTTCCTGGACTTGGATGACTATTTTGTTTCCCATGTTAGGGAAGTTTTTGACTATAATCTGTTCAAATATTTTCTCAGATCCTTTCTTTCTTTCTCCTTTTTCTGGGACCCCTATAATTCAAATGTTTGTGCATTTAGTATCATCCCTGAGGTCTCTGATGTTGCCTTAAATTCTTTTATTCTGCTCCTTGGCAGTTATTTCCACCATTTTGTCTTCCAGCTCACTTATTTGTTCTTCTGCCTCAGTTATTCTGTTATTGATTCCTTCTATTGCATTTTTCATTTCACTTGTGTTCTTCATGTCTGTTTGTTCTTTAGTTCTAGTTGTTTGTTAAACATTTTTTGTATTTTCACAATCCGTGCCTCCATTTTTTTTCCTGAGGTTCTGGATCATCTTTACTATCATTATCCTGAATACTTTTTCAAGTAGATTGCCTATTTCCTCTTCATTTATTTGGTCTTGTAGATTTTTATCTTGCTCCTTCATCTGTGACATATTTTTTGCCATCTCATTTTTTTTTTTTTTTTTGATGAGTGGTTTGTGTTCCTGTCTTACTGGTTGTTTGGCTTGCTTGAGGCTTCCAACACTGCAATTTGTAGGCTGTGAGCATAGATGTATCTTGGTGCCAATATAAGGACCTCTGAGAAACCTCACTCAGAATGAATACTCCCTGGGGTGTGAGGTTCTATGCTTGTCCAGTGGTTTGGCCTCGGAACTCTCACCACAGGCACTTTGGCCCCACCCCCAGCTTGTGAACCTTGATCCCACAAGCAGTTCATTTGGGGGTTCCTCCCATCTCCTTGGGTGTTGAAGTACCCAGTGACTGCCAGATGCCCTAGTATTGGGGAGATGCAAACCCCACTGCTTCCCATGCCACCATCTTTGATCTGTGTCCCAAGTTATTTGTCTTTTTGATGTTGAGTTGCATGTGTATTTTGTTTATTTTGGATATTAACCCTTTATCAGTAATATCATTTGCAAATAACTCCTTCCATTCAATAGGATGCCTTTTTGTTATGTTGATAGTTTCTTTCTCTATGCAAAAGCTTTTAAATTTGATGTAGTCCTATTTGTTTCTGCTTTTTTTTCCCCTTGCTTACATAACATTATTTTAAAAAATATTGCTAAGACCAATGTCAAAGGGTGTATGCCCATATTTTTTCCTAACAGTTTGTGATTTTAAGTTTTATATCTATATCTTTAAAGGTTTTGAATTTATTTTTGTATATGGTGTGAGAAATTAATCCAGTTGTATTCTTTTCATGTAGCTATCCAGTTTTCCCAGCACCATTTATTAAAGTGGCTGCTTTTTTCCCATTGTGTATGCTTGCCTTCTTTGTCAAAGATTAATTACCCATATAAATGTGGGTTTATTTCTCGGATCTCTATTATGTTCTATTATGCATCTGGATTTGTGTCACTACCTTACTATTTTGATTACTATAGCTTTGTAGTATGGTTTGAACTCAAGGAGCATGATACCTTTAGCTGTGTTCTTCTTAAGATTGTTTTGACGTTTTGTGTTCCATTGTGTTTCCATACAAATTATAGAATTATTTGTTCTAGTGCTGTGAAAAAAAATGCCACTGTTATTTTGATAGAGATTGCATTGAATCTGTAGATTGCCTTGGGTAGTATAGTCATTTTGACCATATTCATTCTTCTAATACAAGAACATGGCTTATCTTTCTATCCGTTTGTTTCACCTTCGATTTCTTTCATCAGTGTCTTATAGTTTTTGTAGTGCAGGTCTTTTGTCTCCTTAGGTAGGTTTATTCCTAGTATTTTATTATTTTTATTGTTATGGTAAATGGGATTGTTTCCCTAATTTTTGTTTCTGATATTTCATTGTTGGTGTATATAAATGCAACAGATTTCTCTATATTAATTTTGTATTATACAACTTTACTGAATTCATTTATCAGTTACAGTAGTTTTCCAGTTGCATCTGAAGGATTTTCTATGTATAGTATTATGTCATCTGCAAAACATAACAGTTTTACTTCATCCTTTCCAATTTAGTTCCTTTTATTTCTTTTTCTTGTTGGATCATTGTGGCTAGGACTTTCAATTCTATGTTTGATAAAAGTGGTGACAGTGGGCATCCTTGTTTTATTCCTTATCTTAGAGGAAATGATTTTGTCTTTTCACCATTGTGTATGATGTTGGCTGTAGGTTTGTCATATATGGACTTTCTTATGTTGAACTATGCTCCCTCCATGCCCACTTTGTGAGGGCTTTTATAATAAATAGATGTCAAATTTTGTCAAAACATTTTGACATATGATCATGATTTTTAGTTCTCAATTTGTTAATGTGGTGTATTGCATTGATTGATCTGTGGATATTTATCCATCCTGGTATCCCTGGAATAAATATCACTTGATCAGAGTGTATGATCCTTTAAATGCATTGAACTCAGTTTGCTAATATTTTGTTGAGGATTTTTGCCTCTATGTTCATCAATGATATCAGCCTATAATTTTCTTGCTTTGTGTCATCTTTGTCTGGTTTTGGTATAAGGGTGATGCTAACTTCATAGAATGGGTTTGGAAGCATCCCTTCTTCTTTAATGTTTTAGAATAGTTTGAGAAGGATAGGTTTTAACTCTTCTTTAAATGTTTGATAGAGTTCACCTGTGAAGCTGTCTAGCCCTGGACTTGTTTGGAGGTTTGTTTGCTTTTTTAATTACTGATTCAATTTCATTAGTGGTAATGTCTCTATTCATATTTCCTATTCCTTCCTGAATCAGTCTGTGCAGATTGTAGTTTCCTAGGGATTTATTCATTTTTTGTAGGTTTAAAAGTTCGGAGGCATATAATTGGTCATAGTAATCTCTAATAACCATTTGTATTTCTGTGATGTCAGGTGTAATTTATCCTCTTTAATTTCTGGCTTTATATATTTGGGTCCTATGTCTTTTTCTTGTTGAGTCTAGCTATACGTTTATTAAATTTGTTTGTCTTTTAATGATATAACTCTTAGTATCATTAATCTTTTTCTATTGCTTTTTTAGTTTCTGTTTTATTTACTTCTTCTTGTATCTTTATTATTTTTGTTCTTTTTCTAGTTCCTTTAGGTGTAGGTTAGAGAGTTAATGTGAGATTTTTCTTGTTTCCTGAGGTAGGCTTGTATAGTTATGAACTTCCCTCTTAGAAGTGTTTTTGCTGTGTCCCACAGATTTTGGATTGCTCTCTTTCCATTTTCCTTTGTCTCCAGGTATTTTTTGATTGCCTCTTTGAGTTCTTCAATAACTCATTGGCTGTTTAGTATTATACTGCTGAAACTCCATGTGTTTGTTTTTGTTTTTTTCAGTTTGTTTTTCTAGTAATTGATTTCTTGTCTCATAATGTTGTGATCAGAAAAGATGTTTGATATGGTTTTGATTTTCTTAAATATATTGAGACTTATTTTGTGACCTAGCATGTGATCTATCCTGAAGAATGTTCCTTGTGCACTTGAAAAGAATGCGTATTCTGCTGCTTTTGGATGAAATGTTCTACGTATTTCCATTAAGTCCATAAGACTGATGTGTCATTTAAAGCTAATATTTCCTTATGGATTTTCTGTCTCGATGTTCTGTCCATTGATGTAAGCTGGGTGTTAAATTACCATTTTTGTGTTACTGTCAATTCCTCTCTTTACATTTGTTAATATTTGCTTTATGTATTTAGGTGCTCCTTTGTTGGGTTCATATATATTTACAACTTTTATATCTACTAGTTGGATTGATCTTTTTATCATTATGTAACATTCTTCTTTGTCTCTTGTTATAGTCTGTGTTTTAAAGTCTATTATTTTCTGATGTAAGTATTGCTACCCTAGCTTTCTTTTTGTTTCCAGTTGCATGGAATACCTTTTTCCATCTCTTCACTTTCAATCTGTGCATGTTTTTATCTCTGCTGTGAGTCTCTTCTAGGAAACATGTATATGGGTCTTTGCTTTTCATGCTTTCAGCCACCATACATCTGATTAGAACATTTAGTACATTTATTTATTTATTTATTTATTTTTATTATTTTTATTTTTTTGCAGTATGTGGGCCTCTCACTG
This sequence comes from Lipotes vexillifer, assembly GCF_000442215.2. Classification (NCBI taxonomy): domain Eukaryota; kingdom Metazoa; phylum Chordata; class Mammalia; order Artiodactyla; family Lipotidae; genus Lipotes; species Lipotes vexillifer. The sequence continues at coordinate 490,079 of NW_006778437.1, read as the reverse complement.
TTGTGGCCTCTCCCATTGTGGAGCACAGGCTCCGGACACACAGGCTCAGCAGCTATGGCTCATGGGCCCAGCCATGCTGAGGCATGTGGGATCTTTCCAGAACAGGGCACAAACCCATGTCCCCTGCATCAGCAGGTGGACTCTCAACCACTGCGCCACCAGGGAAACCCTCCATTTATATTTATTTATTTATTTATTTATTTTGCAGTACACGGGCCTCTCACTGTTGTGACCTCTCCTGTTGCGGAGCACAGGCTCCGGACGTGCAGGCTCAGCAGCCATGGCTCACGGGCCCAGCCACTCTACGGCATGTGGGATCTTCCCAGACCAGGGCACGAACCCGTGTTCCCTGCATCAGCAGGTGGACTCTCAACCACTGTGCCACCAGGGAAGCCCCCTCCATTTATTTTTAAAGTAATTATTTATAGTTTGTACATATTGCCATTTTTTAAATTGTTTTCTTGGGGGTTTTTTTTGTAGTTTTTTTCCCTGTCTTCTTTTGTTCTCTTCTTATTTGATGATAATTTTTTAGTGTTATGCTCCAATATCTTTATTTTTTTAGTGTGTTACTATTCCAGGTTTTAGGTTTGTGGTTACCATGAGGTTTAGGTATAACTATATATATATATATATAATATATATATATATATATACACACACACACACACACACATATATATATACATGTGTATACACATACATATAAATGATTAAGTTGATAATATCATAATCTCTTAAGTGTGAACACATTCTAACAACTCTGAATGTTTACTTCACCTCCCAAGTTTCACGTTCTTAACCTCATATATCACATCTTTTTTTGGTGCATACCTTATCTATTTATTGTGGATATAGATGCTTTCACTACTTTTGACCTTTAACCTTCTTACCTGCTTTATAAGTGGTTGATCTACTACCTTAACTTTGTGTTTACATTTACCAATGAGATATTTTTCTTTCATAAGTATCAGGTCTAGTTGTGGTGTTTCCTTTCCCACTCAGAGAAGTCCTTCTAAGTTTTTTTGTACAGCTGATTTAGTGATGATCAACTATTTTAGTTTTGCCTGCTTGTAAAACTCTGTTTCTCTCCTTCAAAACTGAATGGTAGATTTGCTGGCAAGAGTACTTTTGGTGGTAGATTTTTTCCTTTCATTACTTTAAATATATTATGCCACTGTTTTCTGTCTGCAGTGTTTGTGTTGAAGTCAGCTGATAGTATTATGGGAGTTTCCTTTTATGTAATCAATTGTTTTTCCCTTGCTACTTTTAAGAGTCTCTCATTATGTTTAATTTTTGTCATTTTAATTATAATTGTCTTAGTGTGGACCTCTTTGGGTTCATCTTGTTTGGGTCTCCCTGTGTTTCTTGGCCCTGTATGTTTGTTTACTTTCCTAGGTTAGGGAAGTTTTCAAATATGTCTTTGTAAAGGTTTTCTCCCCATTTCTCCTCTCTCTTCAGACCCCTCTAATGTAAATGTTAGTATTCTTGATCTTGTCCCAGAGGTTTTGTAGGCTATCCTCATTTTTAAAAATTATTTTTTCTGTTTTCTGTTCAGCTTGGGTGATTTCCCCTACTCTGTTCCATTTCTCTGACCCATTCCTTTTTATCACCTGATCTATTGTTGAGTCCTTCTAGTGTGTTTTTGTTTCAGTTATTATATTCTTCTGCTCTGCTTTGTTCTTCTATTTTCTAATTCTCTGTTAAAATTCTCACTGTATGTATCCATTCTTATCCCAAGTTCATTGAGCATCTTTATGATGCTTGAACTCTTTTTTGGGTTCATTGCTTATCTCCACATTGCCTAGTCCTTCTGTAGTTTTGTTCCTTTATTTGCAACATATTCCCCTGCCTCCTCATTTTACCTAATTCTCTGCATTTATTTCTAAGTATTAGGTAGGTCAGTTATGTTCCCAATCTCAGAGAAGTGGCCTTACATAGGAGATATTTTATGGGGT